>NC_045956.1:69200564-69499048 GCF_010909765.2 Amblyraja radiata
CCCGAAAATTCCTGGGATTGATCGATACTGTCGACTGTGGTAGAGTTTACTCCAGACAAGTAAAAATTCCTGTATGACAAATTGGGAGAAAGAAAAAGACAAAGTTCAGGTGACCCCAGAACAGAGTGGATTTGGGAAAATTAAGAAGACAGTTGAGTACGGGCTCCCGTGTTGGCTCTGCCCTCAGTAGAACAAAACCTTTCCCCCTGGTTGTGTTTGTAGATTCAGGACAAGAGGGGTGGCACTAGGGGTACTCACCCAGAAAAGAGGGGGAAATCGACAGCCAGTGGCCTTCCTCTCGAAAATATTAGATCCAGTCACCAGGGGATGACCGGGATGTATACATGCGGTAGCAGCTATCGCAATATTGGTGGAAGAGAGTAGGAAATTAACCTTTGGAGGCACTCTGGTTGTTTCTACACCACACACAGTAAGAACCATACTCACTCAGAAATCCAACAGATGGTTAACAGACTCTAGACTTTTGAAGTATGAGGCCATCCTGATGGAAAAAGACGATTTGATGATAATTACGGATAAGAATCTTAACCCGTCCCAATTCCTGTATCCAGCAGAGAAACAGGGTGACAAGGAAGAGGGCCCAGTACACTGCTGTAGTGAAATAATAGATTTACAGACAAAAAGTAGAGAAGACTTAGAAGAGCAACCTCTGGCTGAGGGCAGCTGGTGGTTCATAGATGGATCCTCCAGGTTCATAGATGGATCCTCCAGGTGCATAGATGGAAAAAGACATAGTGGGTACGGTATAGTGAACGGGGAAACGATGGAGGAAATTGAAAGCGGCAGGCTGCCTGGTAGTTGGTCAGCTCAATCTTGTGAATTATATGCATTAATGAGAGCTTTAGAATTATTGGAGGGGAAGGAAGGAACAGTATATACCGATTCAAAATACGCTTTTGGAGTAGTACACACCTTTGGGAAGATCTGGAAAGAGCAAGGAATTATAACAACTCGAGGTAAAGAACTAGCGCATGAGCAATTGGTAGGACAGACACTGGAAGCCTTGCAAAAACCAGAACGAATAGCCATAGCACATGTGGCAGGGCATCAGTAGGGTAACACCCTGGAGGCCAGAGGAAATAGGGCAGTGGATGAGGTTTGCAAAAGAGCAGCCACAGAACAGATGGTAGAAATGAAGTCACAAATACCGTTAAGGGAACCAGAGGAAAAGATACCTATCTTTAGTGAGAAAGAACAGGAAAACATGAAAGAAATGGGGGCTCAGCGTACTTCAAATGGGAAATGGTGGACACCAAATGGAAAGCAGCTATTGAACAAAGAAATAATGAGGGAGTTATTAGGGAGATTACATGGACAAAGCCATTGGGGAACACAAGCCCTCTGTGACACCCTCCTCAGAACCTACGCTTGCTGTGGGATGTTTACCATGGCCAAACAAGTCATAAGGGGCTGTGTAATATGTCAGCGAATTAATAAGAAAATCATGAGAGCAGTCCCAGGAGGAGGACAACCATTAGCAGTTAGGCCCTTCCAAAGAATACAGATAGATTTTACCGAGCTGCCCCGGGTACGAACATGGAAGTACCTGTTAGTGGTAGTGGACCATTTCACCAGATGGGTAGAGGCATTCCCCACGGCAACTGCCACCTCACAGGCGGTAGCCAAGATATTATTAGAACAAATTATACCCAGATATGGGATTGTGGAAACAATAGACTCAGATAGAGGGACCCATTTTGCCTCCAAAACACATGAAATGATATGTGAAGCACTGGGAATAGAATGGAAATTGCATACACCATGGCATCCCCAGAGCTCAAGAAAGGTGGAAAGAATGAATGGCACCTTAAAGACCCAAATCACCAAGTTGATAGAGGAAACGAGACTCCCCTGGACTAAGTGCCTTCCGATAGCCCTGTTGAGAATCCGAATGGCACCTCGAAAAGACATAGGGATATCACCATATGAAATGTTATTCGGGCTCCCATACATAGGGAAGGTAGAAGGAGTCCCAACAATACAAGGGAATGATGTGTTCCTGAGGAACTATTTATTGGCAGTGTCCCAATCTCTTGCAGAACTAAAAATTAAAGGATTGCTGGCCCAGAGCCCACCACTGGACTTCCCGATTCACTCAGTCAAGGCTGGAGACTGGGTATTAATAAAAACGTGGAAAGAAGAAAAGCTGCAACCTAAGTGGACTGGACCCTACTTTGTATTACTAAACACAGAGACAGCAGTACGAACAAAAGAGAAAGGGTGGACTCACGCAAGTCGAGTTACGGGTCCTGTGAAGGCCCCACCAGACGATATCAGCCCGTGGACTGTGCGCAAAGGAGAAGAACCATTGACTTTAACATTTACCAAGAACCCGCAGGAAAAATGAAGATTTCGTGTTGGTGGGTCGTGTGTTGGGTGGTACCCAACTTGTAAGTAATGTAACATGCATAAAAATCACAATACCACAGAATAGAAGGTCCACCACCATCCCATTTAATGTATGTAAAGGAAAATGGTGGTGCGGCTATAGAATGTATGTATGCACCCATCCCTGTAAAGATGGGCACGCGGTGTTTACTTCATCAAAATATGGGTGGCATCAGACATATATCAAAACCCGAACGAGAAATTGCCAGGACACGTATATGTGAGCACACAGAGTGTCCAAATATAGGAAAGTGGTAGGTATTGGATATGTGCAGATAAAACAGGGAAGGACGCATGTCTGAAGTTTGAGATAGAAGTAAGATGGGACGATGGGAAGGTATGGGGCAACACCAGCACCACCAGTAGTCAGCAATGTCACCAGGGAAAATGAGTCTAAGGATCTGAAGATAATGATAGTAGCAGGAGAAACAGGATTAAGGCAGTTATATAAGAAAGGAATACCAACAGGGGGAAAAGGAGCCAACACCTGGCTTGCCTGGATGATGTACACAGCCAGAAGTATGCAACAAACCAATTGTTACGCCTGCGCCGGAGCTAGGCCTCAGCTGGTCCCAGTACCATTTCCCCTGAATTGGGATAGAACACCTAGGACTATGACATGTATACTACAGCTATTCACGAATCCCCTCTTACCAAAGAATGTGATATGCCAGAGTTATCATTACCTATTTCCGGCCAGCAACAACAATACGAAGGGCCAAAGGGAAGACCCTCGACCTCCTCCATTTACCATTCCTTTTGGGGAGGAGGGGTTTGAGTGCTATACAAGAAATAACCCAGAGGGACAGGACATGGGGGAGGTGCTCAACTGCAATAAGACGTATAACATAACGGCTGAGGAACAGGGGCCACTGTTCAATAGCTCCTGGCTGAAAAAGCAGATAGTCAGTAGAGCCGATGTCTGGTGGTGGTGCGGGGAGAATACCCTGTGGCCCCGGTTAACGGGAACCTGTACCCTCATACAACTGATGATGCCCTTCACCATAGCAGTAGAACATGCTGTAGAACTCGATAAAGGAAGCCGACGACAAAAGAGAAAGGTGAGAGGATCATTCGACACACACATCTATATAGATGTGATAGGGGTGCCAAGATACAATACAATACAATACAATACAATTCAATTTATTGTCATTTGGACCCCGTGAGGTCCAAACGAAATGCCGTTTCTGCAGCCATACATTACCAACAAATAGACCCAAGACACAACATATTTTACATAAACATCCATCACATTGCTGTGATGGAAGGCCAAAAAAACTTCTCTCTCCACTGCACTCTCCCCCCCATGTCAGAGTCAAAGTCAAAGCCCCCGGCGGGCGATGGCGAATTGTCCCGTGGCCATTAAACCACGCCGGGTAATGCAAGTTCGCGCACCGGGTCTTGGTGTTAGAGCCCCCGGCGCGCGCTCGCAGCCCGCCGCCATTCCAAGCCGCGCGGGGCGGTGATGTAAGGCCCCGCTCCAGGAGCTCTTCAACCCCGCAACTCGGGCGGGAGAAGTCGCCGTTGCGGAAGCCCCGAAAAGCGGTCTCCCTCCAGGGACCCGCGGGCTCCCGGTGCCGTCCGCCAAACCCGCAGTTGCAGCCACCGAAACTCCGGGGGTCGGGTCGCAGCAGCGTCCACCACAGCTCCACCCGCTCTGGCCTCGGCCAGCTCCGCGACGGTGAGGTGAGTGTCGGCACTGGAGTCCCCGGTTTTCCTGTTGGAGGCCGCTCCTCGTTGCAGCCCCAACGACAACGGAGACCCGACAAAGAAAAGGTCGGGTCTCCCGTGCAGGGAGAGATTTAAAAGTTTCCCCCTCCCCCCCACACCACCCCCACCCCCCCACACACATACCCCAACAAAAATAACAAAAACTACATTAAAACATAGACATAAAATAATAAAAAAAACGCAGACGGACTGCAGAGGCCGCTGCTGGCGAGAGGGGTACCCGATGAATTTAAAGCCAGAAATCAGATAGCTACGGGCTTTGTGTCCATACTCTTCTGGTGGTCCACAATTAATAAAAATGTGGACTGGATCAACTACTTATACTACAATCAACAACGCTTTATAAATTACACTCGAGATGCAGTTGAAGGATTAGCGGAACAACTGACAGCTACCAGCCAAATGGCCTGGCAAAATCGCATGGCCTTTAGATAAAAAGTAGCAATAGAAATACTTCAGCAGGAGTTTTGAAAAAAGTAAGTGAAAGGGAGAAAGTACATAAGGTCAAACAGATCTGCGCAGGCCTGATGAGATTATATGAATATGTACTCACGCCCACTATGACAAGATGCCTAATTTAAATGCACATGCGATGCATGATAGGGGGGGTGCCTTTGACGTTGGGTGGGCGTTCCACGACGTTCTCGTGGGAATCTGGGCTTTATGTTATGATTGGAAGAAGCTCAATGGGGAGAGATGAGAATGTGATAATAATGAAAAGAAATGTATAAAGATAGAAGACATCCCGATCCTCGGTGTGCCTCTAGGGGACATCAGTGGAGAGGCACCCATTCTGCAGAATATGAAATTAATAAAAACACTTCTTTGTCTGAATTTGTCTCAAGAGCATTTGTGATTTTTGAATCTCTCAGGTTTGACAGGCTAGGTGCAGGAAGATTGTTCCCGGTGTTGGGGAAGTCCAGAACAAGGGGTCACAGTTTAAGGATAAGGGGGAAATCTTTTAGGACCGAGGAGAAAAACATTTTCCACACAGAGAGTGGTGAATCTGTGGAATTCTCTGCCACAGAAGGTAGTCGAGGCCATTTCATTGGCTATATTTAAGAGGGAGTTAGATGTGGCACTTGTGGCTAAAGGGATCAGGGGATATGGAGAGAAGGCAGGTACAGGATACTGTGTTGGATGATCAGCCATGATCATATTGAATGACGTAGCGGTGCAGGCTCAAAGGGCCGAATGGCCTACTCCTGCACCTAATTTTTATGTTTCTGTTTCCCTCTACCCCATCTCGCTCCGCCCCTCCCCCACACCTCTCTCCCCCTCCCCCATCCCTCTCCGCTCCCACCCCCCTTCCCTCTCTACCCCACCCCTTCCCCTCTGTCACTCTCCCCTCACCCCCTCCCCCCCTTTACCCCCCACCCCTCCTCCCCCTCATCCCCTCACCCCTCTCCCTTTACCCTCTCCCCCCTCCCTCCCCTCTCCCCCTCCCCCTCTCCCCCCTCGCCCCCTTACCCCTCTCCCCCCTCACCCCTCTCCTCCTCACCCCCTCTACCCCTCTCCCCCCCTTACCCCTGCTCCCCCTCTCCCCCATCCCAAATCTCTCCCGTTTCCTCCTCCTCTCCCTTCCCTCCCCTACCCTCTCCTCTCCCCCCCCCTCCCCCCACCTGTGTGTTTGAGGGGTGGTTAGTGTGAGTGTGATGCCGCAGCCCCCCCCCCCCCCCGGGCCGCAAACGCCGTTGGGGAAACAGACCCCAACGGGTCTGCACTTGGTCTAGTCTACAATAAAAAGCTAGCTTAAAATAAAATTCACACAAGTAAAAGGAATCATGTAAAAAAACACATAGCTCGATTAAAAACATCTCTCTCTCTCTCTCTCTCTCTCTCTCTCTCTCTCCTGTTGTAAATTGAAAGAGTTATTAATTCATTGTGTTTAAGATACTTTGGCTGTTGCTTCAGCAAAATATCAAGTAAATAATTCTCACAACTAGCAATTACAAATACAAGTCCACCATTGCATCTTCTTACAATCTAAACATGACATCTATTAATGTGCAAAGATATATATATACAGGTGCACAACCTTTTATCCGAAGATCCAAATAACGAAAACCTCCGAATAGCGGCCATTTTTTCGGTCCTTGAAGAAAGGTCCTTGAAAACGTTCACCAAGGGCGGCCCGCAGAGGTGACAGCGAAACCTCCGGTCGGTCTTCGAAGAAAGGGGAACTAAATCCCCATTCATAAAAGAGAAGGTGAGGCTATATTGCGCGGGAGGGTTAATAATTAACAATATGCTGCTGCCTGCCCGCTGAGTTAAAAAGTTCCCACGGTAGACTCACGATACACAGTGTATCGTGAGTCTTGCGTGGGAACTTTTTAACTCAGCGGGGCTGGCAGCAGCAGATTTTCGCTCCCTTCAGTTTCACCCCACCTACACCCCTCTGCTTCCCGGCCATGTGTGTGACCCCTTCCCTCCCCTCTCCAGCTCCCCGCCCATTGCACCGGCGCGGGGGCTTTGCACTGTCTTCATGTCGGCAATGCCAGCAGGTCAGTGCCAGTCACCGGAGACGTCAGGACCAACGGGACACCGACCCCCAGGCCCACCGCAAGCACGGAGATCCCAGAGACCCACAGCCAGCAGCAGCCCAGCCCCGTTCCAACTCCAGAGGAAAACTGCAAACTGGCCGGAGACGTCAGGACCACCAGAAGCCGTTCCCCGAGCTGCGCCCCCTCATCGGGACACCGACCCCCAGGCCCACTGCAAGCACGGAGATCCCAGAGACCCACAGCCAACAGCAGCCCAGCCCAGCCCCGCTCCAACTACAGAGGAACCTGGGTTGCGGATGACGGGGCGCAGCTCGGGGCGTCGTAGGGGCCCATCGGGGAGCGGGTTCCTGTTGGTCCTGACGTCTCCGGCCACCTGCCATCCTCCGGGAACTGTACCGCCCTTGCAGGAGAGTGGGGTTGTTTGCAGTTGCAGAGGGAGGGGGCAAGGGCGGTACAGTTTCCAGTCTCAGCTCCAGTCCAGGGGGGTGGCCGGAGACGTCAGGACCAACGGGACACCGACCCCCAGGCCCACTGCAAGCACGGAGATCCCAGAGACGTACAGCCAGCAGCAACTCCAGCCCAGCCCCGCTCCAACTCCAGAGGAACACATAGGGGCAGAAGCTGATGGTGTGCAAGGTACGTCTTGTTCTTGGGGTGGCGGATGAGGGGGCGCAGCTCGGGTTGTGGGCAAACTGCCACTTGTCGCCGTAGCGGCCCATTGGGGAGCGGATTCCTCTGGAGTTGGAGGGGGAGGGGGGGTATTGTGCTGTTTGATCGCCCCCTGCTACCCCAGGGACAGGGAGACACAGCGGCCTTTTAGACTGGTGGGCAATCACTTCCAAAGTTCTTCCCACACAGTCAGTACACCTCTCCTACACTGCAATTCATACAAACATTTATTCTGCAAGAAAAAACTACATTGAAGACTCAAACTCGCGACCGAGTTTACTGCCGGGATCAAGGCGCAAACTCGCGACCTTGCGGATATGAGCCGAGCACTCTACCACTGAGCCAGCCTTTAAAATCTACGCAAAAAAATTTCCATTCCGAAGACCGACAAATTCTGAATTACGAAAAGTGTCTGGTCCCAAGGCTTTCGGATAAAAGGTTGTGCACCTGTAATACCCAATTTTGCAGCAAGTTAGAGGATGTTACATTTCTTGTAACTCACGTGTTTCAGCCCAGGGATTGCTTCCTATTTATTATAATCTCAGGAGCAGAGTCATCATTGTAAAATATCTGTGTCCCATGGGCCAGCCACAAAATGTGGAACTGGACTTCAGCCAAGCTGAAATGGTTCATCTGGCATAATAAGATCTAATGTACAAGTAAACCTGCTTTATAATGTGTGCTTCATTGTAAGCCAGCGTCAGCGTTTTGATTGATTTTAAAAGCAATCATGAGATATCTGGTTGCAAACGTTTATACAGAAATGATTATAGGCCTTTGTGACATCAAACAAGTTCTAACAATAAAGGAAACGGGAAACTATCCACTCTCCCACTGTCAGCTTGAGTCTGATCCTGTTTCACCAGCCCCCTCTCCTGCCTGATTCCCACATCTGCTACTTTCCATAGATACCGAAAGTCAGTGAACATATTCAGTGATTAGCTGCCACAGATGCCAACATGGAGAATTCATCAGAGGACTGCACTTGTTCAGACATTGAGCGCTGTATTCTAAGCTGTTAGTTGACCCGAGTCGGATACAAAGTGCTGGAGTAACTCATCTGCAGCATCTGTGGAGAAAAGGTGTCGGAAACATTTTGGGTTGGGACCCTTCTTCAGACTTCGTATACCTCATCTACTGTATCCAGTGTTCCCGGTGTGGGCTCCTATATATCGGTGAGACCAAGCATAGACTTCCCAATCATTTCACTGAACACCTACGCTCAGGTGGCCTGAGATGGTCTACACGATCTCTCCTTTTCCAAAAAATGTATCTCCCCTTCACATTCCAATACTAACTCTTCTGTACTGGGCCTCATACACTGTCAGAGTGAGGACACACGCAAATTGGAGGAACAGCACCTCATATTCCGCTTGGGCAGGTTACAACCCAGCGGTATGAACTTTGATTTTTCTAATATCAAGCAACGTCTTGCATTCCATCCCCTCCCTTCCCTCCCCCCTCCCCCCTCCACCCCCCCCCCTCCCCCTCATCCAAGTCATTCTATCAGTTCCACTGGTTGCATCCTTGTATCCCTCTTGTTATCACAACTTTCCCAGCCAACAATGGGCCATTAAGGGCCTCATCCTTCCTGAGCTCATCTGTTGCTGGCCCTGATTTATTTCAGCCTTTTCCCACCTCCAGTTTACTCCCTTTCTCCAAAGATGCTGCCTGCTGCGTTACTCCAGCATCTGATGGCTATCTTTGGTGTAAACCAGCATCTGCAGTTCCTTTCTACACAAGGCCAACCTGAGCCACACCATTGATTGAAGCCTAGAGAGCTCTCCCAGTGACAGACTGTGAGTTCTATAAACTGCAACTATGTCTTACAAAAAAGAGAGTTTTAATTTGCAGAAACCAGCTGATAGATGTTTAAATGACATTGAAAGATGACAACAACAAAATAAATGGCATGAACATTTGTTTGTAGTGAAAGTGAATGAAATTATCTGTGACCCACGAGGTGATTATGAATTCACCATTATAGATCGGCCAATGTTGACCTGTTGTCCAAGTCCAAAATAGTGAAGGGCAACACAATGAAGGATGGGTTCAGACACCCACCCCTGAAACAACTGTGAAAATAATGGAGCCAGCAAAATCACATGCAAGCTTAGCCAGCTGTCAAAAGAGACACGAGCTTTGAATTCTTCTGAAAATGCCTGTTATTCAGAAACATTCACAACTATTCAAAATATTAAAAATTAACAGACCATTTAAAATGTAAGAATTATTCAAATGTATAAAAATAAAATTCGTGAGAATCTTAGTAACAGCTGTTATTTATTGAATGCAAATGGAGCCCAACATAAATATCAGGAAAGATCTCTAAAGGCGTGACTGTGGTGGAGATAAAATGGAGACACAAGACACTGCAGATGGCAAAGACCAAACTGCTGGGGGAACTCACTAGATCAGGCAGCAATAAAATTTTACTTGTTCACACAAAGTAAACGATATACATGCAATAATGATAAATCTAACAATAAATATAACCATTACTGCAAATCAGGAAATAGCTGGTCCATCACTGAACCAAATTTGTTGTGCAATCCAAAGTAGTGCAACAATATATTAAAGTACTATGTAGAAACATGCTATACTTATGATTATTGTAAATTAAACCCTGCAACATTGAAGTGCGAAGAAGTGCACTGTAATGAGCAGACTGTGAAAGGGAGAGCTATTTCCTGGAAATCACATGTTTAAGCTCCATGTGTGGCCAGCACGGAGGGAAATTCCCGCCCACGTGACATCAGAGAGTTTGACAGCTTTCACTGCAGAAGAGGATGCAAATGAGAGAAGTGAATCCCCATAAATAGGAGCTGACTGGTCCTCTGCAGCAGAACTTGATTCAGCAGAGAGTTGCTGCATTGGGTAGAAGATCCTTCAGCAGACATCTCATCAGCGACACAAAGTGGAAGATGGACAGAGCAGCCAGTGTGACCATCCTCATCCTCCTTCTGTGTGCCATCACTGCACAGGGTATGTTGAGATGTCTGTCCTCACGGTTTATTCCTTATTGTACTGTAGCACAAAGTATGAATATATAATTCCCTGGTTCATGTGCTGTTTACAATGTGCAATGCAATTAAACTGCCGTTGTTATACTGTGTGTTCTTTACAATGCAACATTGTGTGTGAGAAACCTTTAAATTATTTTCATTGAAATCAAAACCCTCCTTATTAATGTAAAACTGATCCAACAGCCTGACTGCAGAAGTAGAAAGAAATGCACCAGTGAACTGTGTTTGAACTGTAGTTGCAATGTTTTCATTGATTGTGGCTGCGCTTTGGTCTTATTGTTTGAGCTTTCAAATGAAAGCTCACAACTTTAGTGAAGGAGTTTGTGCAAACATTGTGCAATTTCTCTCTCCGGGCCATGCATTAATTAAACAAGAGGGCTGCAGAAAGTACCAGAAAGTTTTGCAGGTTTTGCTCCCATTCATTCCATGATTAAATCTGAGTGAATATAATCTTTCCTCAGGTATTCCCATCCTTGGAGCAAATGGACGGTGCCACTGCGCTAGGACCAGATCTGATGTTATTCATCCAAAGTCCATCCGGAGCCTGAGATTTATTCCAAGAGGACCTCACTGTGAGAATGCAGAGATAATGTGAGTAAATGAATCAAAGCATCAACTTCAACCTTTCTCCCTCCCTGATTTCAAGTTGTGTAATTCAAAAAAAGACATTGGAGTTTCTGTGAATCATATCTTGAATGTCACCTTCTCCTTCCAGTGTCACGAAGAAAAATGGGAATAAAGTGTGTGTGGATCCTGAAGCCAAGTGGTTGGAGGTGCTTATGACTGCCAATAAAGGTCAGTGTTTGTATTAGCTGGAATTCAGACTTCTCCTGTGTATAAATGTAGGTGCAGTGATTTACTTTGTCATGTCAGTGCAGACCTCCTCATTAGAGGGCGCTGTGTGCTCCTCCCTGCTAAACATTCCCACTAACATTTGACACTTTGGGCTATTTTACGCAAGTGTATTTCAAACACGTGGGGGCAGTAAAATCTGGAATGTCGGCAATCGATTTGACTACATTTGGCATCAGAGCTGAGCCCCAAATCCTCTTATCCAATTTCATTATGAATGTTCCCAGATGCAGAGGTTGGGACCCTGGAAAACCACCAGCAGTGCTGGCTGGTTTTATGGTCGCTGTCCACAATATTGAGACATGTTGTCACATGTTTTGGAATGCAATTGAGACCAGACATTGAAGGAAGTCTGCTGTTCAAAACAGGGATGTTCAAAATGAAATATTTAATAGTTATCTTCATCTTGGGCTGCAACATGAAACATAGGGGGAGTGCCTGTGACTCGATAGGGTACAAATCAAGCACAATGCTTTGTCTTGGATGGTCTCCAACTTTGTGATGTTGGAGCTACACATATCCAGGCAACTGGGAGTATTTATCACACTTCTGATTTGTGCCTTGTGGATAGTGAAAATGATAACTAAGTGTCAGGGGGTAATTCATAGAGTTGTTGAACCTGCCAGGTAAATATGGTAGATAATGAAATTGCCTGGGACAATGATTGGCACAAATGCTACCTGGCAGCACTTTTACAACTTTGCCTGAATGCTGACATGGTCTTGATATATAATTGCTCAGCGTCACTTGGTGAGGCGTAAAAATGGAATTGAACCCTGTGCAGTGCCTTTTAAATAATGTACACTGCAGGATCGATGAGTTGCTTGCAAACTTCCAAGTCATTGCATCTGCTCTGTTTCGGAGATAGTCATTTTGAAAATTCCCTGAGCTGTTGCAGGAGGCATTGTATGCTGTATTACTGTGGCTAACAATGCAATTATTCAATTACATTTTTCTATTGCTTCTATTTCAGGTGCCAAACAAGGCAATTGAACAAAATGAAGCTGCAATCTGAGAGATTCACTTCCACTCCTGGAGTATCTGCCAGGCAATGAAGGAGGCTCAGCTGTGGGAATTAACACTGTAATTCACCTTCCAGTGGTTCAGTCCAGTGCATCCTCTTCATTGTTTTCTGGGAATGATCTATGGTTCCTCCCTGTTACAGGGCACGTTTACGCCCCGTCACGGTGCATAATTATACCTGAGCAAACAACTTAACTTGGTGCCAAGTCCAAAGTTTTGTTTGAGACCTGTGGTAATTAAGGTAGATTGTGAACTTGTGCACTGTGTGGAAATGAGATGAATGCCACTTGTTGAAATGTAATACTAGCTATGAAAGTGGGAGGTGATGTCTTTAGAATAACTTGAGTTCAATGAATTATCTGGAGGCATTGTTCAACACGACTGCAGTTCACAAGGGAAGGCAATGATGACCTTTGTAGGCTGTGCCCTCCCTGAAATTAAGACTAGAGGACCTGTGGAATAAAATTCTCCCCCAGTTCACAGCCCCTCCCTCCACCACAAGCTCTCATGACTCCCAGCTGGTGGCTTGTCAAAAACGATGGCACTGGCATGAAAGAAATGTGTTACCGCCCAGTGTCCAGGATTGGGAGAACATAAAGTAGATGATATACAGAGTAGAATTATCACTAGTTACCCCATTAAAATTATCTGAGTTAGGATGTTGATGATGGAAACAATTAACTAAACACATTCCACCTTTTCTTTTGAAGATATGTTGAAATGTTACATCATCTCAGTAATTTCCAAAGTTAAATTTACTTTGTCCCATTCTCTGTTTAAAACTCCCGTTCACAGATTGAGGTACACTGTAGGCAAACGCCGTTGACCAAACGTGGTTGTTCCAGTTTGAACAAACTTATTCTTGTATTAAATTGCGGGACTAAAAGCTTCAAATAGCAATTGTGTCGTTTTCCAGCAGTGTTTTTGACCATTGATATTTTAACTGGAACTATGGTGTTTCCTCTGTAAAATTTTAGGATTTATCCAAAGTTTAAGGAAAAAAGTTTCCTGTGGATGTGATTGTTTTGTAAAATACCTACTTCGAAAAGGTAGTGCTGCTAATAGTCTGATTATCACTGGAGGAAATGAAATTGTAAATAGGTCTAATGTCTGTATAATGATTAATATAAATCTTTTGCCCTGAGAGAACTTTCACTGACTGTGTTCAGTTGACCAACAGCACATCTGTATGGTTGGATGTGAATGAATTTGTCGAGCATTATTTTAATGTATTTAAGATAAAAAACAATAAACCAGATTTGCCATGAAAAATATGTTGTCTCTGCATCTGAATCATCAGTACCTAGTTCCGTGTTTCTATACTTGATCAATGAAATAGAATGGAGAATGGAGAGCAATGTGACCAGGGCCAAACTATCACTGTGTCGATGGGGTTTCATTTGTTTATTTAGCTCCTCCCTCCCCAACAGAGCACACATGGTGTTGGGGTTCACAATAAATATTGGCCCTTGAGGATTTTAACAGAATGATACTTGGTCACCAATGTTTGAGAAAGAACTGCGGATGCTGGTTTAAATCGAAGGTAGACACAAAATGCTGGAGTAACTCAGTGGGACAGGCAGCATCTCTGGAGAGAAGGAATGGGCGTCGTTTCGGGTCTAGCATTTTGTGTCTAGCTGCAGTCACCAATGTTATCGTACAGAGAATCTAACCAAACTGGGTGTTTGCTCTAAATATTATGTGATTAAAGGATGATTTTTCTGAAATACCCAAGGTTTTAGGAGCACCTCGCATAGCTCGTCAAGAGTGTTTATTGCCATTGTACCAGCAACCAAACAAGCTATTTTAACTAATTGTAGAATCTGGATTTAGTGAATGGCCCACAAATTGGAATGCTGAATGGTTGATGTTTTTAACTCTCACAAGTGCC
Source organism: Amblyraja radiata (assembly GCF_010909765.2). Lineage (NCBI taxonomy): Eukaryota > Metazoa > Chordata > Chondrichthyes > Rajiformes > Rajidae > Amblyraja > Amblyraja radiata. Next base: position 69,214,673 of record NC_045956.1, read on the forward strand.
AAGTGAAATTTATTCAGCTACACGATTCAGGGAACTGATCAGAAAGAATGTCACAGAATGCTACATTAACCAAGAAAGATAGAAAAATGGTTAGAACATAGAAACTTGTTTCACCAGTTTCACATTCAGATTCCATGGACCAACTCAAGCCTTCCGATCTTCTAATAGGTAACAGTGAGCTAGTTATTCAACTGCAACACAGATACAGGGAACAGATCAGCAAGAATGTCACGCGATTACGTATTAACCAAGAAACATAAAAATTAGAACTTAGAACAGTGCAGCACAGGAACAGGATCTTCAATCCATGATGTCTATTTTGACCATGAAGCCAAATTAAACTACTCCCATCCTCCAGGGGGCGAGATTTATGCACTTGTTTTTGTAATTTATCACAAGCTGGGAGGATTCTCATTGCAAATAACATCAAACAGGGAAATAGGAATTCCTGCAAAGGGCTAACGCTGGCAGCAAGGCCAGCTCAGAGGATAGTATGAGTCCATTAAATGTAGTTTATCTCATTCATTATTCACGGAATGCAAATGTTACTAATTGGTAATCTAAATTGCCCCTTGAACTTAACATCCTAGGAACAGAAGCCTGTATCATGTACAGGACTGAAGGTGGATAAGTCACTTTGCTCAGATGGTGTACACCCCAGGGTTCTGAAAGAGTTAAGGGCCTGTCCCACCAGCATGCGATTGCATGCGTCTAGCGCGACCAAACGTGGTGGCTTGAGGCGTACGGCCTCGAGGGGCCGGTCCCACTTCCAACCGCGGAGCAGTCTGGATTTGTGCGGGGCTGGTCCCGACATCATACTCACCAATCAGCTGGGCTGGAGGCGGGCCGACTGAATTTGGGCGTCGCACGGCATCGGGCTGTTACGTCATCACGTAACGGCACGCCGGGCGGTGACGTCATCGCGCAATGCCACGCGCTACGCGTACGCCGTCAAGATGCTGCATACGGCGTCAAGATGCTGCGTATGGCGTGGAGATGCTGCGTACGCCCGTCGAGGCGCTGCGTACGGCCTCAATGCGGTTGCGGGCCCACTGGCCATTGCCGCGCGGAATTTTTGGACAGTATCAGTTTTTCAGAACCCCACCAGCCCCGCACAACTCCATACGGCTCCGGCGATCGAAGTGGGACCGGCCCCTGTGCAGATGTGTATTCATCATGTAGTGAAGTTGGGCTGGGTTAAATAAGTTCCATGGTGGAAAATCATACATTGAGATTTAATAACGTATAATATCTTTGACAATATGTGTTAGTTTGTTTAGCGCTGGTGATACCTGTTGTTTACAAAAGGCCCTGGTTCTGAGGGAGATGCTGATGTCTGAACAAGGGAAGATAGCAGGACAACCCAGGCAAGAGATGGAATGGTGATGGTGAATCCAGCAGGGAAGAACAGATTGTGAGTGAAGGGAGGGGGTTGAAGATGTAATACGTTTTGAATTGAACTGAATCGTGTTGTTGGGATCAGAGTAGCTATTATGGTCACTCTAGGAATAGAGAGTCACATGCAGCCTGAATTCGCAGATACTGGAGCTTTAGTCAGGGCTGTCCCTGGGAAGTGGAGATGCCAAGTCGGGCTGAGGAGGAACAGTGACCTGAAGGAGTTGGCACGAGTAAATATCCAGGAAAATGAAGAAAAAAGGCTTAAAGTGTTGAGGTAATGGGAGCAAGATACTTGAGCAATGGAGGTGATCATCAACAAGGGACCAGGAATCTGGAGCCCAGAGATGAAGATGTTTCTGAAAAAGATGCTGAAATGGGTTGTTGATAAGTAAGGATGTCGAAGGTTACAGGGTGAAGACAGGAGAATGGGGTTGAGAGGGAATGTATGGCCTAGTTCTGCTCCAAAGTCTACTTATCTTATGATCACAATGATAGGACTTGCTGTGTTACTCTAACACAATTTAATATTAATATAGCTACGAATCCAATACGGGGATTGGCTCAGCGATGATAGAAACAGCCCTGACGAAGAACAGTGCTGCCACCATAATGGCCTTCAGAACACAGTATGACTAGCGAGAGGAGGATATGGAGGCGAAGAATCTTCTGCTAGCATTAGAAAAGGAGGAGATAGTGTAAATCAAGGGTGCGTAGCAAAAAAGAAAAGGATGGATTGTGAGGAAAGAGTTAACAGACATGGTTGATTTAGACTAGGGATAGAAAAATAACTTAGAAAGAAATAAGGTGTCAGCAGAAGCCAGACTGCTAGTAGAATAGAAAGTAACGATATACAGAACAGAGAGAAATTCTAGATAAAAAGTAGCAATAGAAATACTTCAGCAGGAGTTTTGAAAGAAGTAAGTGAAAGGGAGAAAGTACATAAGGTCAAACAGATCTGCGCAGGCCTGATGAGATTATATGAATATGTACTCACGCCCACTATGACAAGATGCCTAATTTAAATGCACATGCGATGCATGATAGGGGAGGTGCCTTTGACGTTGGGTGGGCGTTCCACGACGTTCTCGTGGGAATCTGGGCTTTATGTTATGATTGGAAGATGCTCAATGGGGAGAGATGAGAATGTGATAATAATGAAAAGAAATGTATAAAGATAGAAGACATCCCGATCCTCGGTGTGCCTCTAGGGGACATCAGTGGAGAGGCACCTATTCTGCAGAATATGAAATTAATAAAAACACTTCGTTGTCTGAATTTGTCTAAAGAGCATTTGTGATTTTTGAATCTCACAGGTTAGACAGGCTAGATGCAGGAAGATTGTTCCCGGTGTTGGGGAAGTCCAGAACAAGGGGTCACAGTTTAAGGATAAGGGGGAAATCTTTTAGGACCGAGGAGAAAAACATTTTCCACACAGAGAGTGGTGAATCTCTGGAATTCTCTGCCACAGAAGGTAGTTGAGGCCAGTTCATTGGCTATATTTAAGAGGGAGTTAGATGTGGCCCTTGTGGCTAAAGGGATCAGGGGATATGGAGAGAAGGTAGGTACAGGATACTGAGTTGGATGATCAGCCATGATCATATTGAATGACGGTGCGGTGCAGGCTCAAAGGGCCGAATGGCCTACTCCTGCACCTAATTTTTATGTTTCTTTCCCTCTCCTCACCCCTCTACCCCATCTCCCTCTGCCCCTCCCCCACACCTCTCTCCCCCTCCCCCATCCCTCTCCGCTCCCCCAAATCTCTCCCTTCCCTCCCCTCTCCTCTCCCCCCCCCCCTCCCCCCCCCTTCCCCCACCTGTGTGTTTGAGGGGTGGTTAGTGTGAGTGTGATGCCGCAGCCCCCCCCCCGGGCCGCAAACGCCATTGGGGAAACAGACCCAACGGGTCTGCACTTGGTCTAGTCTACAATAAAAAGCTAGCTTAAAATAAAATTCACACAAGTAAAATGAATCATGTAAAAAAACACATAGCTCGATTAAAAACATCTCTCTCTCTCTCTCTCTCTCTCTCCTCTCTCTCTCTCCTCTCTCTCTCGTCTCTCTCTCTCTCTCTCGCTCTCTCTCTCTCTCTCTCCTCTCTCTCTCTCGTCTCTCTCTCTCTCTCTCTCTCTCTCTCTCTCTCTCCCCTCTCTCTATCTCTCTCTCTCACACTCTCTCTTTCCCCTCCATCTCTCTCTCCTCCTGCTCTCTCTCTCTCTCTCTCTCTCTCCCCTGTTGTAAATTGAAAGAGTTATTAATTCATTGTGTTTAAGATACTTTGGCTGTTGCTTCAGCAAAATATCAAGTAAATAATTCTCACAACTAGCAATTACAAATACAAGTCCACCATTGCATCTTCTTACAATCTAAACAAGACATCTATTAATGTGCAAAGGTATATATATAATACCCAATTTTGCAGCAAGTTAGAGGATGTTACATTTCTTGTAACTCACGTGTTTCAGCCCAGGGATTGCTTCCTATTTATTACAATCTCAGGAGCAGAGTCATCATTGTAAAATATCTGTGTCCCATGGGCCAGCCACAAAATGTGGAACTGGATTTCAGCCAAGCTGAAATGGTTCATCTGGCATAATAAGATCTAATGTACAAGTAAACCTGCTTTATAATGTGTGCTTCATTGTAAGCCAGCGTCAGTGTTTTGATTGATTTTAAAAGCAATCATGAGATATCTGGTTGCAAACGTTTATACAGAAATGATTATAGGCCTTTGTGACATCAAACACGTCCTAACAATAAAGGAAACGGGAACCTATCCACTCTCCCACTGTCAGCTTGAGTCTGATCCTGTTTCACCAGCCCCCTCTCCTGCCTGATTCCCACATCTGCTACTTTCCATAGAGAGTGAAAGTCAGTGAACATATTCAGTGATTAGCTGCCACAGATGCCAACATGGAGAATTCATCAGAGGACTGCGCTTGTTCAGACATTGAGCGCTGTATTCAAAGCTGTTAGTTGACCCGAGTCGGATACAAAGTGCTGGAGTAACTCATCTGCAGCATCTGTGGAGAAAAGGTGTTGGAAACATTTTGGGTTGGGACCCTTCTTCAGACTTCGTATACCTCATCTACTGTATCCAGTGTTCCCGGTGTGGGCTCCTATATATCGGTGAGACCAAGCATAGACTTCCCAATCATTTCACTGAACACCTACGCTCAGGTGGCCTGAGATGGTCTACACGATCTCTCCTTTTCCAAACATTTTATCTCCCCTTCATATTCCCATACTAACTCTTCTGTACTGGGCCTCATACACTGTCAGAGTGAGGACACACGCAAATTGGAGGAACAGCACCTCATATTCCGCTTGGGCAGGTTACAACCCAGCGGTATGAACTTTTATTTTTCTAATATCAAGCAAGTCCTGCGTTCCATCCCCTCCCTTCCCTCCCCCCTCCCCCCCCCCCCCCCCCCTCCCCCTCATCCAAGTCATTCTATCAGTTCCACTGGTTGCATCCTTGTATCCCTCTTGTTATCACAACTTTCCCAGCCAACAATGGGCCATTAAGGGCCTCATCCTTCCTGAGCTCATCTGTTGCTGGCCCTGATTTATTTCAGCCTTTTCCCACCTCCAGTTTACTCCCTTTCTCCAAAGATGCTGCCTGCTGCGTTACTCCAGCATCTGGTGGCTATCTTTGGTGTAAACCAGCATCTGCAGTTCCTTTCTACACAAGGCCAACCTGAGCCACACCATTGATTGAAGCCTAGAGAGCTCTCCCAGTGACAGACTGTGAGTTCTATAAACTGCAACTATGTCTTACAAAAAAGAGAGTTTTAATTTGCAGAAACCAGCTGATAGATGTTTAAATGACATTGAAAGATGACAACAACAAAATAAATGGCATGAACATTTGTTTGTAGTGAAAGTGAGTGAAAGAGAGACTTAGATAGAGCTCTTAAAGATAGCGGTCAGGGTATATCAGGAGAAGGCAGGAATGGGGTACTGATTGTGGATGATCAGCCATGATCATATTAAATGGAGTAGCTGGCTCGAAGGGCCGAATGGCCTACTCCTCCACCTATTGTCGATTGTAATATACCAACCAGCAGATTGTGGTGGAGGGAGTCAGGCTTGTTGCCCATGCAAGCTATCTGTGACCCACGAGGTGATTATGAATTCACCATTATAGATCGGCCAATGTTGACCTGTTGTCCAAATCCAAAATAGTGAAGGGCAACACAATGAAGGATGGGTTCAGACACCCACCCCTGAAACAACTGTGAAAATAAAGGAGTCAGCAAAATCACATGCAAGCTTAGCCAGCTGTCAAAAGAGACACGAGCTTTGAATTCTTCTGAAAATGCCTGATATTCAGAAACATTCACAACTATTCAAAATATTAAAAATTAACAGACCATTTAAAATGTAAGAATTATGTATAAAATAAAAATTCGTGAGAATCTTAGAAACAGCTGTTATTTATTGAATGCAAATGGCGCCCAACATAAGTATCAGGAAAGATCTCTGAAGGCGTGACTGTGTTGGAGATAAGATGGAGACACAAGACACTGCAGATGGCAAAGACCAAACTCCTGGGGGAACTCACCAGATCAGGCAGCAATGAAATTTTACTTGTTCACACAAAGCTCACAAAGTCAACAACATAATGCAATAATGATAAATCTAACAATAAATATAACCATTAGTGCAAATCAGGAAATAGCTGGTCCATCATTGAACCAAATTTGTTGTGCAATCCAAAGTAGTGCAACAATATATTAAAGTACTATGTAGAAACATGCTATACTTATGATTATTGTAAATTAAACCCTGCAACATTGAAGTGCGAAGAAGCACACTGTAATGAGCAGACTGTGAAAAGGGAGAGCTGTTTCCTGGAAATCACATGTTTAAGCTCCATGTGTGGCCAGCACGGAGGGAAATTCCCGCCCACGTGACATCAGAGAGTTTGACAGCTTTCACTGCAGAAGAGGATGCAAATGAGAGAAGTGAATCCCCATAAATAGGAGCTGACTGGTCCTCTGCAGCAGAACTTGATTCAGCAGAGAGTTGCTGCATTGGGTAGAAGATCCTTCAGCAGACATCTCATCAGCGACACAAAGTGGAAGATGGACAGAGCAGCCAGTGTGACCATCCTCATCCTCCTTCTGTGTGCCATCACTGCACAGGGTATGTTGAGATGTCTGTCCTCGCGGTTTATTCCTTATTGTACTGTAGCACAATGTATGAGTATATAATTCCCTGGTTCATGTGCTGTTTACAATGTGCAATGCAATTAAACTGCCGTTGTTATACTGTGTGTTCTTTACAATGCAACATTGTGTGTGAGAAACCTTTAAACTCTTTTCATTGAAATCAAAACCCTCCGTATTAATATAAAACTGATCCAACAGCCTGACTGCAGAAGTAGAAAGAAATGCACCAGTGAACTGTGTTTGAACTGTAGTTACAATGTTTTCATTGATTGTGGCTGTGCTTTGGTCTTATTGTTTGAGCTTTCAAATGAAAGCTCACAACTTTAGTGAAGGAGTTTGTGCAAACATTGTGCAATTTCTCTCTCCGGGCCATGCATTAATTAAACAAGAGGGCTGCAGAAAGTACCAGAAAGTTTTGCAGGTTTTGCTCCCATTCATTCCACGATTAAATCTGAGTGAATATAATCTTTCCTCAGGTATTCCCATCCTTGGAGCAAATGGACGGTGCCACTGCGCTAGGACCAGATCTGTTCATCCAAAGTCCATCCGGAGCCTGAAATTTATTCCAAGAGGACCTCACTGTGAGAATGCAGAGATAATGTGAGTAAATGAGTCAAAGCATCAACTTCAACCTTTCTCCCTCCCTGATTTCAAGTTGTGTAATTCAAAAAAAGACATTGGAGTTTCTGTGAATCATATCTTGAATGTCACCTTCTCCTTCCAGTGTCACGCAGAAAAATGGGAAAAAAGTGTGTGTGGATCCTGAAGCCAAGTGGTTGGAGGTGCTTATAACTGCCAATAAAGGTCAGTGTTTGTATTAGCCGGAATTCAGACTTCTCCTGTGTATAAATGTAGATGCAGTGATTTACTTTGTCATGTGAGTACAGACCTCTACATTAGAGGGCGCTGTGTGCTCCTCCCTGCTAAACATTCCCACTAACATTTGACACTTTAGGCTATTTTACGCAAGTGTATTTCAAACACGTGGGGGCAGTAAAATCTGGAATGTCGGCAATCGATTTGACTACATTTGGCATCAGAGCTGAGCCCCAAATCCTCTTATCCAATTTCATTATGAATGTTCCCAGATGCAGAGGTTGGGACCCTGGAAAGCCACCAGCGGTGCTGGCTGGTTTTATGGTCGCTGTCCACAATATTGAGACATGTTGTCACATGTTTTGGAATGCAATTGAGACCAGACATTGAAGGAAGTCTGCTGTTCAAAACAGGGATGTTCAAAATGAAATATTTAATAGTTGTCTTCATCTTGGGCTGCAACATGGAACATAGGGGGAGTGCCCGTGACTCGATAGGGTACAAATCAAGCACAATGCTTTGTCTTGGATGGTCTCCAGCTTTGTGATGTTGGAGCTACACATATCCAGGCAACTGGGAGTATTTATCACACTTCTGATTTGTGCCTTGTGGATAGTGAAAATGATAACTAAGTGTCAGGGGGTAATTCATAGAGTTGTTGAACCCGCCAGGTAAATATGGTAGATAATGAAATTGCCTGGGACAATGATTGGCACAAATGCTACCTGGCAGCACTTTTACAACTTTGCCTGAATGCTGACATGGTCTTGATATATAATTGCTCAGCGTCACTTGGTGAGGCGTAAAAATGAAATTGAACCCTGTGCAGTGCCTTTTAGATAATGTACACTGCAGGATCGATGAGTTGCTTGCAAACTTCCAAGTCATTGCATCTGCTCTGTTTCGGAGATAGTCATTTTGAAAATTCCCTGAGCTGTTGCAGGAGGCATTATATGCTGTATTACTGTGGCTAACAATGCAATTATTCAATTACATTTTTCTATTGCTTCTATTTCAGGTGCCAAACAAGGCAATTGAACAAAATGAAGCTGCAATCTGAGAGATTCACTTCCACTCCTGGAGTATCTGCCGGGCAATGAAGGAGGCTCAGCTGTGGGAGTTAACACTGTAATTCACCTTCCAGTGGTTCAGTCCAGTGCATCCTCTCTCCTCCAGAAATCCTCTTGTTTTCTGGGAATGATCTATGGTTCCTCCCTGTTACAGGGCACGTTTACGCCCCGTCACGGTACATAATTATACCTGAGCAAACAACTTAACTTGGTGCCAAGTCCAAAGTTTTGTTTGAGATCTGTGGTAATTAAGGTAGATTGTGAACGTGCACTGTGTGGAAATGAGATGAATGCCACTTGTTGAAATGTAATACTAGCTATGAAAGTGGGAGGTGATGCCTGTAGAATAACTTGAGTTCAATGAATTCTCTGGAGGCATTGTTCAACACGACTGCAGTTCATAAGGGAAGCCAATGATGACGTTGTAGGCTGTGCCCTCCCTAAAATTAAGACTAGAGGACCTGTGGAATAAAATTCTCCCCCAGTTCACAGCCCCTCCCTCCACCACAAGCTCTCATGAACCCCAGCTGGTGGCTTGTCAAAAACGATGGCACTGGCATGAAAGAAATGTGTTACCGCCCAGTGTCCAGGATTGGGAGAACATAAAGTAGCTGATATACAGTTGAATTATCACTAGTTACCCCATTAAAATTATCTGAGTTAGGATGATGATGATGGAAACAATTAACTAAACACATTCCACCTTTTCTTTTGAAGATATGTTGAAATGTTACATCATCTCAGTAATTTCCAAAGTTAATTTTACTTTGTCCCATTCTCTGTTTAAAACTCCCGTTCACAGATTGAGGTACACTGTAGGCAAACGCCGTTGACCAAACGCGGTTGTTCCAGTTTGAACAAACTTATTCTTGTATTAAATTGCGGGACTAAAAGCTTCAAATAGCAATTGTGTCGTTTTCCAGCAGTGTTTTTGACCATTGATATTTTAACTGGAAACTATGGTGTTTCCTCTGTAAAATTTTAGGATTTATCCAAAGTTTAAGGAAAAAAGTTCCCTGTGGATGTGATTGTTTTGTAAAATACCTACTTCGAAAAGGTAGTGCTGCTAATTGTCTGATTATCACTGGAGGAAATGAAATTGTAAATAGGTCTAATGTCTGTATAATGATTAATATAAATCTTTTGCCCTGAGAGAACTTTCACTGACTGGGTTCAGTTGACCAACAGCACATCTGTATGGTTGGATGTGAATGAATTTGTCGAGCATTATTTTAATGTATTTAAGAAAAAAAACAATAAACCAGATTTGCCATGAAAAATATGTTGTCTCTGCATCTGAATCGTCAGTACCTAGTTCCGTGTTTCTATACTTGATCAATGAAATAGAATGGAGAATGGAGAGCAATGTGACCAGGGCCAAACTATCACTGTGTCGATGGGGTTTCATTTGCTTATTTAGCTCCTCCCTCCCCAACAGAGCACACATGGTGTTGGGGTTCACAATAAATATTGGCCCTTGAGGATTTTAACAGAATGATACTTGGTCACCAATGTTTGAGAAAGAACTGCAGATGCTGGTTTAAATCGAAGGTAGACACAAAATGCTGGAGTAACTCAGTGGGACAGGCAGCATCTCTGGAGAGAAGGAATGGGCGGCGTTTCGGGTCTAGCATTTCGTATCTACCTGCAGTCACCAATGTTATCGTACAGAGAATCCAACCAAACTGGGTGTTTGCTCTAAATATTATGTGATTAAAGGATGATTTTTCTGAAATACCCAAGGTTTTAGGAGCACCTCGCATTGCTCGTCAAGAGTGTTTAATTGTCATTGTACCAGCAACCAAACAAGCTATTTTAACTAATTGTAGTATCTGGATTTAGTGAATGGCCCACAAATTGGAACGCTGAATGGTTGATATTTTTAACTCTCACAAGTGCCAAGTGAAATTTATTCAGCTACACGATTCAGGGAACTGATCAGAAAGAATGTCACAGAATGCTACATTAACCAAGAAAGATAGAAAAATGGTTAGAACATAGAAACTTGTTTCACCAGTTTCACATTCAGATTCCATAGACCAACTCAAGCCTTCCGGTCTTCTAATAGGTAACAGTGAGCTAGTTATTCAACTGCAACACAGATACAGGGAACAGATCAGCAAGAATGTCACACGATTACGTATTAACCAAGAAACATAAAAATTAGAACTTAGAACAGTGCAGCACAGGAACAGGATCTTCAATCCATGATGTCTATTTTGACCATGAAGCCAAATTAAACTACTCCCATCCTCCAGGGGGCGAGATTTATGCACTTGTTTTTGTAATTCATCACAAGCTGGGAGGATTCTCATTGCAAATAACATCAAACAGGGAAACAGGAATTCCTGCAAAGGGCTAACGCTGGCAGCAAGGCCAGCTCAGAGGATAGTATGAGTCCATTAAATGTAGTTTATCTCATTCATTATTCACGGAATGCAAATGTTACTAATTGGTAATCTAAATTGCCCCTTGAACTTAACACCCTAGGAACAGAAGCCTGTATCATGTACAGGACTGAAGGTGGATAAGTCACTTTGCTCAGATGGTGTACACCCCAGGGTTCTGAAAGAGTTAAGGGCCTGTCCCACCAGCATGCGATTGCATGCGTCTAGCGCGACCAAACGTGGTGGCTTGAGGCATACGGCCTCGAGGGGCCGGTCCCACTTCCACCCGCGGAGCAGTCTGGATTTGTGCGGGGCTGGTCCCGACATCATACTCACCAATCAGCTGGGCTGGAGGCGGGCCGACTGAATTTAGACGTCGCACGGCATCGGGCTGTTACGTCATCACGTAACGGCACGCCGGGCGGTGACGTCATCGCGCAATGCCACGCGCTAGGCGTACGCCGTCAAGACGCTGCATACGGCGTCAAGACGCTGCGTATGGCATGGAGACGCTGCGTACGCCCGTCGAGGCGCTGCGTACGGCCTCAAGGCGGCTGCGGGCCCACTGGCCATTGCCGCGCGGAATTTTTGGACAGTATCAGTTTTTCAGAGCCCCACACGATGTCGGGACCAGCCCCGCACAACTCCATACGGCTCCGGCGATCGAAGTGGGACCGGCCCCTGTGCAGATGTGTATTCATCATGTAGTGAAGTTGGGCTGGGTTAAATAAGTTCCATGGTGGAAAATCTTACATTGAGATTTAATAACGTATAATATCTTTGACCATATGTGTTAGTTTGTTTAGCGCTGGTGATACCTGTTGTTTACAAAAGGCCCTGGTTCTGAGGGAGATGCTGATGTCTGAACAAGGGAAGATAGCAGGACAACCCAGGCAAGAGATGGAATGGTGATGGTGAATCCAGCAGGGAAGAACAGATTGTGAGTGAAGGGAGGGGGTTGAAGATGTAATACGTTTTGAATTGAACTGAATCGTGTTGTTGGGATCAGAGTAGCTATTATGGTTACTCTAGGAATAGAGAGTCACATGCAGCCTGAATTCGCAGATACTGGAGCTTTAGTCAGGGCTGTCCCTGGGAAGTGGAGATGCCAAGTCGGACTGAGGAGGATCAGTGACCTGAAGGAGTTGGCACGAGTAAATATCCAGGAAAATGAAGAAAAAAGGCTTAAAGTGTTGAGGTAATGGGAGCAAGATACTTGAGCAATGGAGGTGATCATCAACAAGAGACCAGGAATCTGGAGCCCAGAGATGAAGATGTTTCTGAAAAAGATGCTGAAATGGGTTCTTGATAAGTAAGGATGTCGAAGGTTACAGGGTGAAGACAGGAGAATGGGGTTGAGAGGGAATGTATGGCCTAGTACTGCTCCGAAGTCTTCTTATCTTATGATCACAATGATAGGACTTGCTATGTTACTCTAACACAATTTAATATTAATATAGCTCTACTTTAATATGAACATTACTCTTGCAGACTCTCATTCTGGAGACTGGGTATATATATGTTTTGGATTTAAATGATCCTGGCAGTGGTTTATGTGTTGGACACCTCCCATGAAGGGCTGAGCCTGAATTAAGAAACCATGTCACTATCTAGACCACATTCATACAATGCCTGCTGTCTACTGCACTATATCTACAGGGTTGATGTCAGTGCTGATGTAGGGAAGAGACTACTGCTGCAGGATCTCAACATTAACAATCTCTGCCATAGATTTAGTCCTGGTTTGGAGGAGGTGGCTGGTCAGAGATATTGTCACTGGGAATGAGTGGCAAGGTCAGCACACAGCAGGCCGGATGAGTTTTGTGGTGGTCAGGGTTGGGGATGCCTGGGGAACACTCCAGGTCATCGTGTCTAAAAACATCTTCAGAGAAAATGCAGAAAAACATTTCAAAAAGCAATTACTTTATTCAGACTATGATGTTTGCAAGGAGAAGATCGGTCATGTTCTTGGGCTAAAAATTCAGAGTTCTGGGCTATGGACTCAGAGAAACATTCAAATCACCACCAAGGCACCTGGGGAATTTAGTCTTGACAATTAAATCCATTCAGAACTATCTCCAATGGTGTATGTCAAATTACCACATTAGTTTAAAAACACGTCTAATTTACCAGTGAGCCGTTGGCAAGATGTAGGTATGTTGCAAAGCCTACCTGAAGCGTCGTTGAAAATCTGCCGCTGCGGGTGTGCGCGATTTTGGCGCCGTTTAGAGGGGGCGGGTTTAAAACGCGATTTTCTCTAGGCTGTTCAAATCGAAGATGTTCAGCCTAGTTAATTATTAACGAAAAATCGCTGGAAGACCCCGTCGCAAAAGCTATTATTAGGTTTAAAGGCCTTGAATAATAGTTATAGTAGTTTAAAAATCAATCTGTAAACCCGCGACCGCCAGCAACCGCAGGGTCTCATAAAGCAAACCACTGAAGGTAGGCTGTACATTTTTACATTAAAAAGGGCTTCTAAAGATCCCTTTATACACAGTTTAATATTGCGAGTAGCTCATTTTGGGCCCATTATATCCCGCAGTATTTTTCTCGGCATTTGGGGCACAAATCTACCGCAATGTGAACGTTCTAAACCAGCGCGTTCCACAGGGACCCACTGGAAAGCTGATTTAAATGGGCATTTATTTACAGCAATTGAACACTGAATTCCTTCCATTTGGCCTATAAATTAATGTAAATGAGATTTAAAAATCATGTTTTATTGTGAATTATTTGTGAATATTATTTGGACATTTAGGCTATTTAAAAATGTTAATCATTTATTAAGAAATGGATAGATGTTTAGATTAGTAATTGAAGTCTGAAATTAGCTACAATTAGGTAACTAACTAATTATATGCTTTAATTTCAGGTCATCCAAGTAAGATTATTTTATATTTGTTTCAGAATGCTTCAACCTATGATAACTGAAAATTTCATTCAGTTCTCTTAATTTTTAAGAAAGTTATGGGCTTTTGACTGTTCACGATCACAGCTTTTTTGTTATGTCCATAGAAAATCAATAGGGAACAAGATGCTCATTTCCGAGTATGAAAATGGCCATAACTTTTTAAATACTTGAGATATGAAAGTGAATTAGGTGTCAAATTAAACTTATTTTTATGCTTTATCTGATGGGATAAATTACAGACTTGATTTTTAAAATCTCAAAATTTTGTAACATTGCTACAAGGTGTTCTTCGACTCGGGCAATCCCTTCCGATTCAGGATGAATTGCTTTTACTCCACTTTTGTGTATCTGGAACGGCTTATGAGGTGAATATGGGAAAGGCTCTTCGACCAAGGGCAGCAGGTGCCTGATTGAGGGGTGGTGTGGTTGGTCATTGTGACCTGCTGTGCTCTTTCTGCTGCTTAATCAGGGCATCTGTGTTGTCCCATTACACGGACACAAGGCTCTCAACACCATAGCCAACGCTCCTTCTCCACTTTGAACAGTCATAATTGAGTCATAATTCATAAAAGAGATTGCCGGGAAACACATGTTGCATTTCTACAAGGAGGCTTTGAGGGCATCCCACGAAATATCATCTGTCCCCCTAGAAATTCCTTCCAGTGACAAGGAAGGATTCAAGTGTCCATTTGGGGAGTCAGGCATGAGATGCAATACAATACAATACCATTTATTGTCATTTGAACCTCAAATGAAATTCAAACGAAATTTGTTTTCGGCAGTCATGCAATAACAAAAGAATCAAGACACACACCAACACAATTTACACAAACATCCATCACAGTGAATCTCCTCCTCACTGTGATGGAAGGCAAAGTCTTGTCTCTCCCCTGCTCAAAGTCTTGCTCTCCCCTGCACCCCACTTAGATTGCTAGCGCAACGTCACTGACTAAGTGTAATTAAAGAATCAGTGAATGAATGTGTTGGTCTTTGCGTGTTGAATGATTTAAATTGGATTATCCTTCCCCTGTCGTGTCTATCTTGAGGTTTATGTCACATCTGGAACTTTCACCATTGTATAATTGTTTTCTCAACTAAATACGGAACTGGTGCTTTGAAGGCAATGGTGAAATTCATCACCAATGACAGTTCGCTGAGCGGAATCTGTTGATGACATTCCCTGCGGCAGCCGACAATGAGACCCCTCTGTGGTCAGATGTGCCTTCCTTCATGAGCATGATCAGGATCGCATCATTCTGAAGTCCCCTGGCCATATTTTAAGAATAAGGAGTAAGCCATTTAGAACGGAGACGAGGAAACACTTTTTCTCACCGAGAGTGGTGAGTGTGGAATTCTCTGCCTCAGAGGGTGGTGGAGGCAGGTTCTCTGGATGCTTTCAAGAGAGAGCTAGATAGGGCTCTTAAAAATAGCAGAGTCAGGAGATATGGGTAGAAGGCAGGAACGGGGTACTGATTGGGGATGATCAGCCATGATCACATTGCTGGCTCGAAGGGCCGAATGGCCTACTCCTGCACCTATAGTCTATTGTCTATATCCAACTCTAATGCGATGTGGATGATAACGATGTGGTTTTATGACTGAAGCTCTTCATCACTGAGTTTCAGGACTTGAGCGAGGAAATCCTCTGTTCCTAACGTATTCTTCTTTTAGACACAAGGATGCTGGTTTACAAATAAGGACTCAAAGTGCTGAAGTAATGTGGCAGGTCAGGCAGCATCTCTGGAGAAGACACACAAAGAAATGCAGATGTTCCAGAGTTGCTGTCTAACCTGCTGAGTTGTTCCAGCACTCTGTGGCTTTCCTTGTTTTTTTAGTTGGGAATTGGCTAGCTTTACATCCTACCAATCTGGATTGGTGGCAAGGGTGGACTGAAGAGATCGCTCTGGGATGGGATGGAGAGCACACACATCACACACAGGTGTCTGTCTGAGAAGATGTTTGAACTGGTTTTATCAGTGGGTATTGAATGCTCCTGTGTCCCTGCTGCAATCACCTCTGTCCTTGGCTGTCAGTTGATGGGACCTTAGGTGTGGGATCAGTAATTGATTTTTACACCGCTGAGGAATGTGCACATGTCGGCATGTTGGTGAAACTCTTGTGTTCTCTCCATCCAGCGATCAGTCTTTCGGTCATGGGTTATCTGTTCAACTTTCATGACTTGAACGTCATATGATGGAATGGATGTTCCCAGTGCATGGTTTGAATAACAAGGTTGGCTGTTGCACCTCAACTACAACATGGGCTTTTCAGATTGAGGTCTGGTCCAGAGGGAAAAGATACCAAGAGAACTCAGCTGCACTGGAATTGATCCACACACATCTCTCAAATACACCCACACGCACATACACACACTCACATACACACACTCAACACCCACATACACATACACACACACAACACCCACATACACATACACACACACACACACACACACATCCACATGCGCGCGCACACACACACACACACATCCACATGCATATACACACTCACACATACACGCACACACTCCTAGGGTTCACTTCCCACACCCCATTACCAACCACCAGCCCATGAGACAGTCTCCAGCTCACAGGACATTGAGTTCAAATGATAATTAGGATTAGCAATCAGTGACATCTAGATTCTGTCAATTATTTAAATTTAAAAACTACAGGCTTATGTTGAACTGTAAAGTCCAAGTTCAGGAACAACTTTTTCCCTTCATCCATTAAACACAACAACCTCAAATAAGCTCTGAACTACATAGACTATTATATATGGAGTAGAAACACACACTGAACTTTTTTTTCTCTCTCGTTTATTATATTGTTTACAGTGTACTATGTTTACATATTCTGTTGTGCTGCTGCAAGTAAGAATGTCATTGTCCTATCCTGGACATATGATAATAAAACACTCTTGACTCTGAGCTGGACTTGCTCCCTTCTTTTGCCCAAGGCAGGAATTAAGGTTAATTGCAAGGTCCGGCTGTGATTTTTACAGCAAGGTGGACAAACTGCCTTGGCTCCTGGCAGGTGGGATTTGTTTAATTTGACATCACAGTTCACAGAGACACGGTGGACGAAGAACATGTTCCTGTGCTGTACTTCAAGTCTATTCAAATGTGATGTACTTCAAGTCTATTTAGTATCCTCAACAATCAATATATATATCCAAGGTGTGGGCACAAGTACGGAGTGTGGTTTAACCAGGGCTGGATCTTTTCGGTATGATTCGTGTCATCTTTCCAACTGAATTGTTCCACAAGGGGCAAGTTAAATAAACTCCATGAAATCCTATTGACAACATTTGCTGTGGACCAATTGCTCTCCATTACTCAGTCTATACCATTGATCAAATATAATAATGGATGGGATTTATATAGCGCCTTTCTAATACTCAAGGCGCTTTACATCGCATTATTCATTCACTCCTCAGTCACACTCGGTGGTGGTAAGCTACTTCTGTAGCCACAGCTGCCCTGGGGCAGACTGACGGAAGCGTGGCTGCCAATCTGCGCCTACGGCCCCTCTGACCACCACCAATCACTCACACACATTCACACACATTCACACACAGGCAAAGGTGGGTGAAGTGTCTTGCCCAAGGACACAACGACAGTATGCACTCCAAGCGGGATTCTGACCGGCTACCTTCCGGTTGCCAGCCGAACACTTAGCCCATTGTGCCATCTGTCGTCCCAATATAGGACTAGGGAACATTGCAGCACGGTGGTGCAGTGGTGGAGTTGCTGCCTAACAGCACAAGAGACCCAATTTCGATCCTGACTACGGGTGCTGTCTGTACGTTGTTTGTACGTCCTCCCTTTGAACTTGTGGGCTTTCTCCGAGATCCTTGGTTTTCTCCCACACTCCAAAGACATACAGGTTTGTAGGTTAATTGGCTTGACATGAATTTTAAATAGTTCCTAGAGTGTGGAGGATAGTGTCAGTGTGCGGGGATCGATAGTCGAAGCGGACTCGGTGGGACGAAGGGACGATTTCCGCCCTGTATCCCTAAACTGAACTAAACTAAACTCAAAAAAGGAACTATGTACTGAAGATTAAGAAGCAAAGACATCAATTTCTTTATGAGTTATCCATTTTATTATGTTTTCTTAAATTTGTTTAAAAAATGCTCAACAAAATCAATCACAACCATCAACTGTACAAATGTGTCATTGTTCAACTGAATCCAGTCAGTGAATGTTCCTCAGGGCAAAAATATTGATTTTAATTATTGTACAGACATTACTATTATTTACAATTACATTTACTCCAGTGGTAATCAGACTATTAGCAGCAATACCTTACAAAATGTAGGTGTTTATCATCACATAATCACATCTGCAGAGAATTTGCTTCTTCAGACTAGATAAATCCTAAAATATGGTTTAAGGAGAAAACACCAGAGCTCCAGTTAAAATATCAATGGTCTAAAACAATGCTGGGAAATGGCACAACCCTTACGAGTGGGTAGTTGCTCTTGTAGTTTATGACAAGAATATTTTTTTTCAAACTAGAACAAAAACAATTGGGCAACAGTATTGACATTGGTACATCACAGATTATGAACAGGATTTAAACAGAAATGGGAACAGAATAAAAATGCTTTGGAAACATTTGAAATTAAGTTGCAATGCACCATATGTTCAGCAAAAATGTGGAAGATATTTATTTCATTAATTCCATCATTACCATCCTATCTCGGATCATTTTAATGAAATAACCAACGATAATTCAACTTTATATATTGGCCGACATCCTCTTTCTCTCCTGGTAAAGTGCATGGGTTTGAGATTACAACATGTGATAACAAATTGTTTTCTCCACAGTGGTGTAATTATATTCTCAGTCCAACGAGTATGGTCATGAGAGTGCAGAGAGGATGGTGGAATTGAGGGGTTACGAACTAGGAGTGAATATTATTACACTTAATTTCATGATACTAATAGGCACAGTCCACCAGCTCATCACTGGCTTCCCATGTGTACTGAGTTCAAGATGAACAAGGCCTCCCGAGAACTCAATTATACAGCAGCCAGCATTCTCGTGGCTTGTATTACATTTCAACAACGGATGTTAATTTCATTTCTACAGAGTTCACGTCCAAATCTACCTAAGTTAACACAAACCTCAAAATAAACTTTGAATTTGGCACAAAGATAAAAACCATTATCAGATTGTTTGCTCAGGTATAAACATGCCCCGTGACAGGATGTAAACATGCACTGTGACAGGGAGGAACCCTAGATCATTCCCGGAAAACAATGGAGAGGTGACACTGGACTGAACCACTGGAAGGTGAATCACAGTGTTAAATTCCGCGGCTGAGCCTCCTTCATTCCCCGGCAGATTCTCCTGGAGTAGAATTGAATCCCTTGGATTGCAGCTTCATTTTGTTCCTTTGTGGTGTTTGTTGCCTGAAATGTAATTGATTGCATTGTTAGCCACAGTAATAGCGCTTACAATGTTTCCTGCAGCAGAACTAAGGGAATTAACAAACTGACTTTCCACAAAAAGAAGCAGATTACAACGATTTGGAAGTTTGTAAACACAAACGGCCATGGTGGCGCAGCAGTAGACTCGGGTTCGACCCCGACTACGGGTGCTGTCTGTATGGAGTTTGTTGCAAAGATACTAGTGGTTTGTACGTTCTCCCCGTGACCACGTGGGGTTTCTCCAAGATCTTCGGTTTCCTCCCATACTCCAAAGACGTACAGGTTTGTAGGTTAATTGGCTTGGTGCATGTGTAACTTGTCCCTAGTGTCTGTAGGATAGTGTTGGTGTGAGGGGATCGCTGGTCGGCGCGGACTCGGTGGGCCGAAGGGCCTGTTTCCGCGCTGTATCTCTAAACTAATCTAAACTAAACCTCATTAAACACCTCAGACACTCTCAACCGCCTCCACGCATTCCACTCTCTGGGCCCTCACCCCCTCATCTTCACCATGGATATCCGGTCACTCTACAGCTCCATCCCCCACCAGGATGGCCTCGGAGCCCTCCGGTTCTTCCTCGACCAGAGGAGCAACCTATACCCAGCCACTGACACTCTCCTCCGCTTAGCGGAGTTGGTCCTCACCCTCAACAACTTTACATTTGACTCCTCCCATTTCCTCCAAACACAAGGCGTAGCTATGGGCACACGCATGGGCCCCAGCTACGCCTGCCTCTTTGTCGGGTACGTTGAACAATCCTTGTTCGAGACGTACCAGGGCCCCATCCCCGACCTCTACCTCCGTTACATTGACGACTGCTTTGGTGCCACCTCCTGCACCTACACACAACTGACTGACTTCATCCACTTCACCACCAACTTCCATCCGGCACTCCAATACACCTGGACGATTTCCGACACTTCCCTACCATTCCTTGACCTCACCATCTCCATCGCAGGGGACAGACTCCTGACCGACATACATTACAAACCCACTGACTCACATGGCTATCTGGACTACACGTCTTCCCACCCTGCCCCCTGTAAAGACTCCATCCCCTACTCCCAATTCCTCCGCCTACGCCGTATCTGTTCCCAGGATGAGACATTTCATACCAGGGCATCGGAAATGTCCTCGTTCTTCAGGGAACGGGGATTCCCCTCCGCCACCATAGATGAGGCTCACACCAGGGTCTCATCCATACCCCGTAACACTGCTCTCTCTCCCCATCCCCGCACACGCAACAAGGGCAGAGTCCCTCTGGTCCTCACCTTTCACCCCACCAGCCGGCAAATACAACACATAATCCTCCGCCATTTCCGCCACCTCCAACGTGACCCCACCACTCGCCACATCTTCCCATCTCCCCCCATGTCTGCCTTCCGCAAAGACCGCTCCCTCCGCAACTCCCTCGTCAATTCTTCCCTTCCCTCCCGCACCACCCCCTCCCCGGGCACTTTCCATTGCAACCGCAAGAAATGCAACACCTGTCCCTTCACCTCCCCCCTCGACTCCATTCAAGGTCCCAAGCAGTCGTTCCAGGTGCGACAAAGGTTCACCTGTATCTCCTCCAACCTCATCTATTGCATCCGCTGCTCTAGATGTCAGCTGATTTACATCAGTGAGACCAAGCGTAGGTTGGGCGATCGTTTCGCCGAACACCTCCGCTCAGTCCGCAATAACCTACCTGACCTCCCGGTGGCTCAGCACTTCAACTCCCCCTCCCATTCCCAATCCGACCTCTCTGTCCTGGGTCTCCTCCATTGCCAGAGTGAGCAACAGCGGAAATTGGAGGAACAGCACCTCATATTCCGTCTGGGGACCTTGCGTCCTTATGGCATTAACATTGAATTCTCCCAATTTGGCTAGCCCTTGCTGTCTCCTCCCCTTCCTTAACCCTCTAGCTGTCTCCTCCCACCCTCCCATCCGCCCGCCCTCGGGCGCCTCCTCCTCCTCCCCTTTTCCTTCTTTCTTTCCCCCCCCCCCACCCCCCATCAGTCTGAAGAAGGGTTTCGTCCTGAAACGTCGCCTATTTCCTTCGCTCCATAGATGCTGCTGCACCCGCTGAGTTTCCCCAGCAATTTTGTGTACCTTTAAACCTCATTGATACTGCAGTGTGCATTAACCAAAAGGTACTGCACAATATTTAGTTCCATTTCTATCTCCTTAGAAAGTGAAGTATATTTCAAGACCATGACAGTATTCAGGCATGGGTGTATTAGTGCCAGGTGGCAATTGTGCCAAACCACATCCAGGCAATATCAATAGTTTTAGTATTTATCAGAATGGTTCAGTGAGACCCTGAATCACCTATTGACAATTATTTATCATCCTATTCACCAACTGTAAGGCACAACTCAGAAATGTGATAAATATTCTCCATTTCTCTGCTAGTTCCAACACCCAAACCTGGAGACCATCCAGTACAAAGCATTGTGGTTAATTGGCAGCCAATTTCCCCTTCCTCCCCCTTCCCCTCATCCCCCACCCCGTGTTCCATTCTACAGCCTGTGATGAAGATAACTATTAAATATTTCATTCTTAATATCCATGTTTTGAACAGAAGACATCCTTCATTGACCAGTGGCAGCTGTGTTCTAAAATGTGTTACAATCGGTCTCAACATTGTGAACAGCGACCATGAAACCAGCCAGCGCTCCTGCACTTGGTGGCTTCCAGTATCACAACCTCTGCTTCTGGGAACATTAGTAATGAACATTGGGTGAGAGGACCTGGGGCTCTGCTCTGATGCCAACTTGAGTAAAATATCAGAAAGTGTCCAATGTTAGTGGGAATGTTTAGCAGGGAG
The DNA here is from genome assembly GCF_010909765.2 of Amblyraja radiata. Lineage (NCBI taxonomy): Eukaryota > Metazoa > Chordata > Chondrichthyes > Rajiformes > Rajidae > Amblyraja > Amblyraja radiata. The sequence continues at coordinate 69,236,673 of NC_045956.1, forward strand.
GAGCACACCGTGCCCTCTAATACGGAGGACAGCACTCACACGGCAAATAAATCACGGCATTTATTTATTCACAGCGGAAATCTGAATTCCGGCAAACACAGAACACTGACCTTTCTTAATGAGTGTCTCCAACCACTTGGCTTCAAGATCCACACACACCTTCTTCTCATTTTTCAGCGTGACACTGTAAGGAGAAGATGACATTCAAGCTATAATTCACAGACATTCCAATCATTTTAAATTACAGAATTTACAATCCGGGAGGGAGTAAGGTTGAGTTGTTGCTCTGACTCATTTACTCACATTATCTCTGCGTTCTCGCAGTGAGATCCACTGGGAATGAATTTCAGACTCCGGATGGACTTTGTAGGAATAACTTTAGCGCTGGTCCCAGTGCAGTGACACCGTCCATGTGCTACTAGGATCGGAATACCTGAGGAAAGATTCATTCAGATTTAATCGTGGAATCGATGGGACCAAAGCCTGCAAAACGTTCTGGTACCTTCTCCAGCCCTCTTGTTTAATTAATGCACGACCCAGAGAGAGATATTGGATGTCTGCACAAACACCTTCACTAAAGTTGCGAGTTTCACTTAGCAGCTCAAACACAAAGACAAAAGAGCAGCCACAATCCATAAACATATTGTAACTACAGTTTGAACAGTTTGCTGGTACATTTCTTTCTACATTTGTAGTCAGGCTGCTGCATCAGTTTTACATTAAAACGGATGGTTTTGATTTCAATTAAATGTGTTTAAAGGTTTCTCACACACAACAATGTTGCATTGTAAAGACTTTTGGAAGTTTAATTGCATTGCACATTGTAAACAGCACATGAACCGGGGAATCATATATTCATACTTTGTGCTACAGTACAATAAGGAATAAATCGCAGGGACAGACATCTCAACATACCCTGTGCAGTGACGACACACAGAAGGAGGATGAGGATGGTCACACTGGCTGCTCTGTCCATCTTCCACTTTGTATTGCTGATGAGATGTCTGCTGAAGGATCTTCTTCCCAATGCAGCAACTCTCTGCTGAATCACGTTCTGCTGCAGAGGACCAGTCAGCTCCTATTTATGGGGATTCACTTTTCTCATTTGCATTCTCTTCTGCAGTGAAAGCTGTCAAAATCTGTGACGTCCCGGGGGAGGGAATTTCCCTGCTGTCTTGATAAACCTTTCACTTTCACAGACTGCTGTAAAATGAAGGGTCTCGACCCGAAAAGTCACCCATTCCTTCTCTCCTGAGATGCTGCCTGTCCCGCTGATTTACTTCAACATTTTATGTCTATCCTTTTAACCCAGCATCTGCAGTTCCTTCCGTCCAAGGGTTTGTTATAAAAAAGAATAATCCAGTTCCGGGCTTTGCTCCTCACTCACGGGGAAACTCCGCAGCTCAGAGGAATGAGCTGCCCACACAGTGAAGCTTAAACCTGTGATTTCCATGAAATAGCTCTCCCTTTCACAGTCTGCACGTTGCAGTTCAAGTCGTCAACTTTATTTGTCACATACACAAACAAGATGTGCAGTGACATGAAAGTGGCAATGCCTGCGGATTGTGCAAAAGCAACAGAACATAATAGAACAGAACCATTGTTTACATGTTAGAAAAAATATATTAAAAAGACACAACACAACGGCAAATTAGTCCCTGGTGAGATAAGAGTTTACAGTCCTGATGGCCTGTGGGAAGAAACTCCGTCTCATCCTCTCTGTTTTCACAGCATGACAGCGGAGATGTTTGCCTGACAGTAGCTTAATTAGGGAAGGGACTGTAGCTTAATTAGGAAAGGGGAAATAGATTATGAAAGAAAACTGGCAGGGAACAAAAAAGGTTTTTATAGATATGTGAAGAGAAAAAGATTAGTTAAAACAAATGTAGGTCCCATGCAGTCAGAAAACAGTGAATTGATCATGGGGAACAAAGACATGGCAGACCAATTGAATAACTACTTTGGTTCTGTCTTCACTAAGGAAGGCATAAATAATCTGCCGGAAATAGCAGGGGACCGGGGGTCAAATGAGATGGAGGAACTGAGTGAAATCCAGGTTAGCCGGGAAGTGGTGTTTGGTAAATTGAATGGATTAAAGGCCGATAAATCCCCAGGGCCAGATAAGTTGCATCCCAGAGTACTTAAGGAAGTAGCCGCAGAAATAGTGGATGCATTAGTGATAATTTTTCAAAACCCTTTACATTCTGGAGTAGTTCCTTAGGATTGGAGGGTAGCTAAAGTAACCCCACTTTTTAAAAAGGGAGGGGGAGAGAAAAAGGGGAATTACAGACCAGTTAGTCTAACATCAGTAGTGGGGAAACTGCTAGAGTCAGTTATTAAAGATGGCATAGCAGCACATTTGGAAAGTGGTGAAATCATTGGGCAAAGTCAGCATGGATTTATGAAAGGTAAATCATGTCTGACGAATCTTATAGAATTTTTCGAGGATGTAACTAGTAGAGTGGATAAGGGAGAACCAGTGGAGGTGTTATATCTGGACTTCCAGAAGGCTTTCGACAAGGTCCCACATAAGAGATTAGTATACAAACTTAAAGCACACGGTATTAGGGGTTCAGTATTGATGTGGATAGAGAACTGGCTGGCAGACAGGAAGCAAAGAGTAGGAGTAAACGGGTTCTTTTCACAATGGCAGGCAGTGACTAGTGGGGAACCGCAAGGCACAGTGCTGGGACCCCAGCTATTTACAATATATATTAATGAATTGGACGAGGGAATTGAATGCAACATCTCCAAGTTTGCGGATAACACGAAGCCGGGGGGGCAGTGTTAGCTGTGAGGAGGATGCTAGGAGGCTACAGGAGACTTGGATAGGCTGGGTGAGTGGGCAAATGCATGGCAGATGCAGTATAATGTGGATAAATGTGAGGTTATCCACTTTGGTGGCAAAAACAGGAAAGTAGACTATTATCTGAATGGTGGCCGATTAGGAAAAGGGGAGATGCAACGAGACCTGGGTGTCATGGTACACCAGTCATTGAAAGTAGGCATGCAGGTGCAGCAGGAAGTGAAGAAAGCGAATGGTATGTTAGCATTCATAGCAAAAGGATTTGAGTATAGGAGCAGGGAGGTTCTACTGCAGTTGTACATGGTCTTGGTGAGACCACACCTGGAGTATTGCGTACAGTTTTGGTCTCCTAATCTGAGGAAAGACATTCTTGCCATAGAGGGAGTACAGAGAAGGTTCACCAGACTGATTCCTGGGATGTCAGGACTTTCATATGAAGAAAGACTGGATAGACTTGGCTTGTACTCGCTAGCATTTAGAAAATTGAGGGGGGATCTTATAGAAACTCACAAAATTCTTAAGGGGTTGGACAGGCTAGATGCAGGAAGATTGTTCCCGATGTTGGGGAAGTCCAGAACAAGGGGTCACAGTTTAAGGATAAAGGGGAAATCTTTTAGGACCGAGATGAGAAAAACATTTTTCACACAGAGAGTGGTGAATCTCTGGAATTCTCTGCCACAGAATGTAGTTGAGGCCAGTTCATTGGCTATATTTAAGAGGGAGTTAGATGTGGCCCTTGTGGCTAAAGGATCAGGAGGATATGGAGAGAAAGCAGGTACAGGATACTGAGTTGGATGATCAGCCATGATCATATTGAATGGCGGTGCAGGGTCGAATGGCCTACTCCTGCACCTATTTTCTATATTTCTATGTAGCAGCTGGAACAGTCCATTGCTGGGGTGGTAGGGGTCCTTCATTATGTTGCTGGCTCTGGATCTGCGCCTCCTGGTGTAGAGGTCTTGCAGGGTGGTGAGTATAGTTCCCTTAGTGTGTTCGGCCGAACGCTCACTACTCTCTGCACAACCTTCCTGTCCTGGGCAGAGCTGTTCCCAAACCAGATTGTGATGTTACCGGACAAGATGCTTTCTACAGCCCCTGAGTAGAAGCACTGAAGGATCCTCAGAGAAACTCTGAATTTCCTCAGCTGCCTGAGGTGGTAAAGGCGCTGCCTAGCCTTACTCACCAGTGCGGCAGTGTGTGTAGTCCATGTCAGATCCTTTGTGATGTGGACTCCCAGGTATTTAAAGCAGCTCACCCTATCCACAGCAGTCCCACATTTACCTCCAGTGGCGTGTACGTCATCGGATGTTGTGCCCTTCCAAAGTCCACAATCAGCCCCTTAGTTTGAGTGACATTCAAGAGAAGGCTGTTGGCCTGACACCAGAGTGCCAGATCAGCCACCTCCTCCCGGTAGGCCTTCTCATCGTTATCGGAGATTAGGCCCACCACCACTGTGTTATCAGCAAACTTGATGATGTTGTTGGAGCTGAACCTGGCAACACAGTCATGTGTGTACAGGGAGTAAAATAGGGGGCTAAGGACGCAACCCTGGGGGGATCCTGTGTTCGGGGTGAGGGAGTTGGAGGTCTGTCTCCCCATCTTGACCACCTGGGGCCTGGCGGTGAGAAAGTCCAGGACCCAGGCACACAGGGGAGAGTTCAGCCCCAGTTCCAGCAGCTTCTCAGCAAGACTGGTGGGGACTATGGTATTGAAAGCTGAACTGAAGTCAATGAACAGCATCCTCACATAGCCCCCCTTCTGGCCGTCAAGGTGAGAGAGAGCGGTGTGCAAAACCTCATCCGTGGAACTGTTCAATCCGTATGCAAACTGCAGCGGGTCCATGTTGCGATGGAGGAAGTTGCATTTTCGTACCCCAGTGCCGCAGTTTTTCACAATATTCATGATCCTAAACAGTTTCTACTTTGGATATAATCGCCAATTCCAAAGATGATTCGGTGTGTCGGTGCAGTGGTGTCAGACATGGAAACATGTAGGTCTAATTCCCCTCAGTACTTAGTTCTTAAGTGTAATGGAATGGAATGTTTTATTGAAAGCATGGTGAAATTCTTCACTGTGAAATTCTTTGCTTACATACCCAAGTTAAGCAAATAGTTGCCACATAAACGGCACTGATAAAATTACAAAGTACCCCAAGCTGGCTCCTCCCTTGTTCTCCCCCCCGGCACCCTCATCGACCACTGCACCGCAAACACGGCTCCACCGCTACCGCCAGACCCCGTCCTCTCATAGAGTGATACAGTGTGGAAACAGGCCCTTCGGCCCAACTTGCCCATACCGGCCAACATGCCCCAGCAACACTAGTCCCACGTGCCCGTGATTGGCCCATATCCCTCCAAACTTGTCCTATTCATATACCTGTCTAACTGTTTCTTAAATTATGGGATAGTCTCTGCCTCAACTACCTCCTCTGGCAGCTTGTTCCATACACCCACCACCCTTTGTGTGAAAAAGTGACCTCTCAAATTCCTATTAAATCTTTTCCCCTTCACCTTAAACCTATGTCCTCTGTTCCTTGATTCACCTACTCTGGGCAAGTGACTCTGTGCATCTGTCTATCTGATCTATTCCTCTCATGATTGTATACACCTCTTTAAGATCACCCCTCATCCTCCTGCGCTCCAAGGAATAGAGACCCAGTCAACTCAACCACTCCTGATAGCTCAGACACTCTAGTCCTGGCAACATCTTCATGAATTCTCATTGTTGGCATCTGTGGCAGCTCGGTCACTGAATATTGGTGGACACTCGCTGTATGTGGAAAGCAGAAGATGTGGGAATCCGGCAGGAGAAGGGGCTGGTGAAACAGGATCCTCCTTTGTGATTTTTCCTACACATTCAGTTTCAAGCTGACTCAATGGGGGAGTAGACAGGTTCCTGTTTCCTTTATTGTTTGACTGTCTTGAATCTTTAATCACCTCTGTGTGTACATTTGCCACCAGATATTTTCACATAAAACACTTATGCTTGTTTGAAAAGAATCTCACATTACAAATCAGAATTAAGTGTACCTTAGATCTTATTTAGATTTTATTGTACGTGGAGTGCCAGACAGCTGCCTGTGTCCTCAGTGCTGACTCTGGCCAGAACAGTCACCCACACTGCACCAGTAAGAAATGTGAGCATCTTCTTCAAAGGTCAGAAACATCTTCACCCGTGGTCCCCGGATTCCTGGTCTCTTGGTGATGATCTCCACTGCTCAAGTATCTTGAAGATGGCGGATGTGCGGGAGTGGGCGCCGTCTGTGTATGGCAGCCTGCCCGCAGTCCGCCTCTACACCTTTCTTTATTTTATTTTATGTTAGTGGAGGTCTTCTATGTGGGGGGTGGGGGTGGGGAAGGGGGAAACTTTATTCTTAGTCACCTACCTGGTCGGAGAGGCAGCATCCCTCCGTGCTGTTTCTTCGCCTCGTCCTCGCGGCCTACCACCGAAAGTGGAGCGCCGTTTTCCTGTCGGGACCGGCTGGGACTACAGCTTCGGCGGCGATGGCGCAGCGCTGGGATACCAACAAGGAGCGGGCGATGCCTACCGGGTCGCCGTGCGGTAACCTCCGGAGCGCTTTGGTCGCCGACTTCCAACATCGCGGAGCTGTGGCTGCGGGCGTTCGGCCGCGGGCGGCGCTGGATTTGGATTTGGAGCGCCGCAGAGTCAGAGATCGAGTTCGCCGGGGTCGGAGCTCCAGCCGGCGCGGCCGAAGGACTACGAGTGCCGCGGTCTCCGGTCTCCGGGGAGGGGACAGCCGCTCCAGACTTTTCCAAGCCGCTGAGGAATGTTTCACCCGACGCCAATGTTTCATCTTTACGGCAAGAGGGCCCTGAAAATCATCGGACTGGCTGCACGGCCACAGATGGGCCCTGACCTCGGGTGTTTCACAGAGGAAGAGGACTTAACTTTCTGGTGCCTTTCCCCCACAGTGGAAATGTTTTGATTCTGCTGTGGGGGGATGTTTGTGTTGAACTCTGTAATATGTTGTGTCCATTTTTATTCATTTTTTTAAAACCTTTTTCTATGGTTTGCAATGGAACTTATTATTTAAATTATGTGAAGCACTTTGGGGTCAATGCAAATTGACTTAAAATGTGCTATATAAATAAAGTTTACTTACTTACTTACTTACTTACTTACTTACTTACTTACTTACTTACTTACTTACTTACTTACTTACTTACTTACTTACTTACTTACTTACTTACTTACTTACTTACTTACTTACTTACTTACTTACTTGCTCCCACTTGCTCCACACTTTAAGCCTCATTTTCCTGGTAATTTCCTTCTCCTGGGACAGAATCCCTCCCCATGCCAGCTCCCTCCGACCTCTGATCCTCCTCAGTCCTGCTTGGCATCTCCACTTCCCAGGAGCAGCCTCGACTAAAGCTCCTGTATCTGTAGATGCAAGATACACGTGACCTTCTATTCCTATAAGGCGGGGGTGGCCTATATTCCTTTGGTGGGGCTGCCATTCCCCAGCAGAATTGGATGCGACTACTCAAGGAAGCGGATGTGCAGTGGTTTGTCCATCTGGGATGTTTGAGACCGTATGTCGTGAACCACATGTAGCTGCAGTGTATCTGGATTCTAGCATCCAAGAAGCCATACCCTCACGCAAGGTCCCTGCTGGAAACGTCTCGAAGAGAGACGGCTAAAGTGGCTGTGAATCCAACCTAGGGTGTCGATTAAAAGTCAGTACGTTCTCCCCGCGACCACGTGGGTTTTCTCTGAGGAACAAGAGGAATCTATTCAACCTTACCCCCCCCCCCCCCCCCCCCACCCCCCCCCCCCTACACCCCCCCCCACTCCGCTGCCTGACCCATACGCCGGAGATGTAAATCAGGGGAATGTAAATATTTACAACACTTTCATGAGTGCTGGTGAACAGTACATGAGTGATGAAATAACAGCTTCAGGGCTTTCTGGATCTGATTTAAGTTTCGTTTTCCAGATTTGTGAAGTCACATTGACACCTCCTGCTTTGTGCAGGAATGAGTGAAATCCAGGGAAATTCATTGTAGGGATACAGTCCCTGTGTTTTACCCCTGGGAAATTCCAGGAAAAATCAGCAGCTTTCATGTTGTATGGAGACCCTCAGATGCTGGAAATTTGAGAACAACACAAGGTGCTGGAGTAACTCAGCGGATCAGGCAGCATCTATGGAGGAAATGGATAGATAACATTTCAGACCTGCACCCTGCTTCAGACAGATTGTGGTAGTGGGGAGAAAGCTGGAAAGCTCTCTACCCACCTATAGTCACTCTGAAGAAGGATCCCAACCTAAAATGTCACTAATCCATTTACTCCACAGTTGCTGCCTAACCTGCTGAGTTACTCCAGCACCTTATGTTTTGATCATATTGAGTGTGGTTTCCCAGTTCAAAATTTGCCTTTGTTCCTGTCTGCTAATCACTGGCAACTTATTATGCAACCAGATACCAATGAAGTCCGGGCAAAGTCTCAGTACCATATTTTGCAGCAATGAAGACGCACCTGCGTCAAAGCACCCACATTTGAGTTGCTAAATTTTGAAAAATGGCTGGCGGGACAGGATCAATGGTTTGGTTTAGTCAGTAGAAAGGAAGATGTGAAACTCCTTCAAGATGTGAGCCTCCATGTGTGGAAGATGTGAGCTTCCATCTTCCCCTGTCCCACAATGCGCTGTGCGGTTAAGGTCTGAGGGACGGGGACTTCCTGGCTCGGGGAAATCACGTAACGGGAAGAGAAAAATCGAGAGACAGAGCGAGAGCCCGGGACGAAGCAGCCAGCCTTCCACCCAGTAGCTACCTGCCAACCACCACCTCCACCAGTTGCGCCTGTGCCAAAGGACACCGTGTCTGGCTGGCGGGTGGGCTGGCAGAAGACGCTGTCTGGTCCCCGCGGCCGCTCGCAGCCACCCAGGTCGGCTGCGTGCCCCGGGAATGGCTGCAGTTCCCAGGTCACCTGCGTCCACTGCCGGATTGGGTCTAAAATTATTGGTTGCCAGGAGACAAAGGGGGCCCACTTCATCAGGGTCCCACTTGCCATTCAGCAAGCTGACACCCCGGCCAGTCCGCCAATGCCTGCGTGCCCAGGTCGGCTCGCTGCCCCAGGTCTGGCTGTGACACCCCAGTCGGCTCGCTTGCCCCAGGTCTGGCTGTGACACCCGGGCGGCTGCGGGCGGCGTGAATGGCTGCAGTTCCCAGGTCGTAAAAACTAATTGAAAAAAAACATCTGCGGACCGGATGAGTTCGGGTTACGAGCTGCTTTTCCCGCTGAGTCACTCCAGCGATTTGTGTCTATCTTCAGTGTAAACCAGCATCTGCAGTTCCTTCCAACACAAGGAACTGCACATGCTGGTTTACACCGAAGATAGATACAAAAATGCTGGAGTAACTCAGCGGGACAGGCAGCGTCTCCGGAGAGAAGGACTCCGTCTAAAGAAGGGTCTCGACCCGAAACGCCACCCATTCCTTCTCTCCAGATATGATGCCTGACCCACTGAGTTACTCCAGCATTTTTAGTCTATCTATGGTGCTGGAAACACCGGCAGGTCTGGCAGAGTCAACGTTTCAGGTCTGAGATGTTTGGGCAGAATCCCAAATTATTGACCATTCTGGAAGAGGAATCTATTTAACCTTACCCCCCCCCCCCCCCCTCCCCCCCACTCCGCTACCTGACCCATACGCCGGAGACGGGAAATTTATGTCCTTTGGATTTACAGGGGAATGTAAATATTTACAAAAGTGTGTGTGGATGTAATTATGTGAAGCACTTTGGGGTCAATGCAAGTTGACTAAAAATGTGCTATATAAATAAAAAGAAAAAAAAAAAGAGAAAAGAAAAACTTTCATGAGTGCTGGTGAACAGTACATGAATGATGAAATAACAGTTTCAGGGCTTTCTGGATCTGATTCAAGTTTCGTTTTCCAGATTTGTGAAGTCACATTGACACTTCCTGCTTTGTGCAGGGGTGAGTGAAATCCAGGGAACCGCTGTGTTAGGCCTCATTGTGTCCTCCCCTCCCCAAGTTTAATAAGCGATTTGGCCCAAGTCTATCGTTCTTGGCTAACAAGCTAACTTTCAGCCTCCAAGACGCAGGTAAATTTCGCAGCTGATTCCATACACCCACCACCCTTTGTGTGAAAAAGTTATACCCCAGATTCCTATTAAACCTTTTCCCCTTCACCTTAAACCTCTGTCCTCTGTTCCTTGATTCACCTACTCTGGGCAAATGACTCTGTGCATCTATCTACCACATCTATTCCTTTCATGATTGTATACATCTCTTTAAGATCACCCCTCATCCTCCTCAGCTCCAAGGAATAGAGACCCAGTCCACTCAACCTCTCCTGATAGCTCAGACACTATAGTCCTGGCAACATCTTCATGAATTCTCGTTGTTGGCATCTGTGGCAATGAATATTGGAGAACTTCTGCTCTATGTGGAAAGCAGAAGATGTGGGAATCCGGTAGGAGAGGGGGCTGGTGAAACAGGATCCCCCTTTGTGACTTTTCCTACACATTCAGTTTCAAGCCGACTTAATGGGAGAGTTCATAGGTTCCTGTTTCCATTATCGTTTGAAGGCCTTGAATCTTTAATCACCTCTGTGTGTACATTTGCCCCCAGATATTTTCACTTAAAACACTGATGCTTGTTTGTAAAGAATCTCACATTACAAATCAGAATTAATAGTAAGATTAAACGAGAACTTACCAGTTTGAAGTTTGATCTGTATTTTATGAGGAGTTACGATGAGGGATTACGTGAAGAACCCGCTCAGTGCGCAGGCGCGGCATACTTCCAAGCAGCGGTGTGGAATCACAGATAGACACAGTTATTTGAAGTAAACATAGTAAAGATAAGGAGACATCAATTTATTAGTTTGATCCATATAATGAGGGTGGGAGCGGAGGGCACGTAATCCCTCATCGTAACTCCTCATAAAATACAGATCAAACTTCAAACTGGTAAGTTCTCGTTTAATCTTACTATTTTACTTCGGAGTCACGTGAGTGACTACGTGAAGACTTCAAAGCTCTGTGATTTCAAACCGTGTAACAGTTCATACTTCACTCGCTGCCGAAGTCATTCGACGGAGGAAGTATGTTATCGTAATCAACCATGAATCTGTTTGTAAAAACAATAATGGTGTTATTAACTACAACAAGACCAATTGCTCCCCCGGGCTTAAATTATATATTTTTTGCAGATTCTTTTTCTGCAAACGATACAGGTTCTGTCAGTGGTTTGTTATAAAAGTTTGGAACGTATACTCCCTAGACCACCCTGCAGTAGCCAGGATGTGGTCCATAGGCTCGTCCATCCTCTTAGTTACTGACGTGGAAGCTGTTCTGGTGGAATAAGATTTTATACACGTTAGTATTTACTCCAGCAACTCCCAGTACCTGCTTGAGCCACTAGAGATAGTTTAGCTCGTCACCCGACCATGAGGTTTCCTGTGGCTGACCCTTAAGGCTTTTTCCTCTCCCTCGGTATTCCTTATTGTGTCGATCTCTAAGTGGGTCATGACACATAAAACGTGGTTCAGGTGGGTATGCCCGGAATTTCATGACTGGACCTGATGTTCCTGGTCTGTTCTGTTTGGCCAACCCTTGAATGGGCATGTGACACTATCTGGTGTTATAACCATGTTGTCCCATCGCAGTAGATGGGAGAGCTGGCTCTTTGTGTTGATGTAAGGCCACCAGCATGTCCATCTTCAGGGTAGGCTGTTCCAGGGTGAGTGACATGGCTGGTGATCATCCCCTAAGGTATGTCAGGATTTCACTGACATCCCAATTTGGATGTACCTATATCTGGGGAATGGATTGATATACCTCTCCTGTATCTGATCACCAGTGAGCGGTACCCAAGTTGAGTAGGCTAACAGAACATGTCCTTCATTGTGGTGAAGACCTGCCAGGAGCTCCAGTACAGTTTTTTGTTATAGTTGAATGTGTAATTCCTGTTTTGGAAACAGTGTACCATTTCTTGATGCTCCTCAGGTATGTTCCCTAGGATATGCGACGGAATGCTGTCATCAGGTTGATAGTGCTCCTGATCCAAGCACAGCAATGGTCTTCCCAATTCTGCAATTCTTTTAATGACCATGTCGAGGATCACTGGGAACCATGCTTGTGGACTTGGTCCACTGTAATTTGCGTAGTACCCGACTGATGAAGCCGTAGTACCTATTGAAGAGGTAGAAGGAAAGGAAAACATAGAGATTAGGTTCCCCCCACCCCTCAATACGCGGGAATGTCTCCATTGCCGCTGCCTTGAGATTGGTTTCATGTGACGTAAGTTAGTACGTGGTGATTTAATTGGATATAAGGAATCGATATCTGGTGTCCATATTGCTTAGTGATTTCAGCAAATATTTTTGGTTTAAATGTATGTTTACAGTATTTAGCTCACCTGGTAGGTGAGTTACTGATGGTCAAACATGTTTGACGACATACGGTTTCCAATTGTTAATAAATTGTCCCCTAATATCGATGTTCTCCGCCCAAGTGGTTTGGTATATGCCACCACTGATGTTGTTATCTTATAAACGAACATGCAAATTTGGTGGATTACTGAGCAAATGCTTCACTGGAATTAAGTAAGTTAATATATAACATGTTTAAGTCAATTCATATTGGCATTAAGTATTACAAGCTCAGTAACACATCAGGACACATAAGATGTTACTCAAAACAGGTGGAAGTGTACAACCATAATCCTTCCTGCCGATAAATTCCATGATAACACTACAGATTAATCCATTTGCCCCCATATTACAGGTATGGAGATAGTTTTGAACACTAGTATCTCAGCTCATACGAAAGGTACAAAGTTCAGTAGCTGGTAATGCTGCTATATCCCAATTACTTTGCCACGTAGTTGATTGGTGGTTAATGCACCATGACTGATAGTCTTAATGAATACCAGATAACAACGTTGTGGATGGTCAACGTAAATATCTGGATATATATTTTGTGCACCGTTCCCAGAGGCACTGCAATACTGGGTCGATGCGTGGAGTGGACGGAGCAAGCCCCTATTCCATCTCCCTGTTCCAAAATTCAATTTAATATATGGTCCCTAGATAAGGGACGTATCAGATTATTAAACTGATAAGAACAGATACTACACTTGATCTTAGCCAAAAGGCCGAGAAGCGATGCAGCTAAAGCTGTATCCAAGGATAGTTTGTCGTTAATATATAGACATGCCATGACGGAATGTTTCTAAGTGTCAGGGCTAGTTGATTCTGGATAACTTTGACTTAAATGCCGCAACGCTCATCATGGTTACTCCATCCAGGTAATTGCGGTATATCCGAAACTTATATGAGAAGGTACTGAATAGTGTGCATCTTCAAGGTCGATGTCTACCATAAAGTATCCTTGGATCCATGGTAGTAGTTACAAATCCCATGAATGGGTATACCTGGTGAAATACCCAAGTGGTTTATCAACGATGGTGCGACATTCACCATCGTGGGAGGGTAGACCACTTGGGGTGCTTGCTGAATTGGTGGCAAGATATTAATTCTATTCCCCTTGTATTTATTTTTTGGTATATAACTACCAAGAGTGATAGCTTCCTAACCAGGCGTGATTCATCCACCCCTTGTTAGTACAACCCTTAACCTTTATGTGATGGTAGGAACCATACTTATCTGTCTTCATTGTTGTTTTCTTCGGTTTCTGGTTCCTTGTTCTTGTAGGGACGATGTTTGTTGGGGGGTGGCACATTTTCCCCTGGGGCCTGCTCTGGGCCGTGGCCTAAAATGCTACAGGTTTGGCATGCAGGCCCCGAGCTTTCACCAGTACCATGAGGTAGACGCCCCTGGTGGACACGTAGAGGTACTGCTGTCTGGTTTAGTGTGGTGCTCATTCCAGACTCTGCCCTCTTGTGCCGAATAGTTTGAACACTTCGTCCAGTTTTTTAGGACTGGTTTGGTAAGTGCCAGGTAGCAGGATCTGTGCTTATGAGGTCGGCGTTCTCATAGTCCTGTTAATTTCATAGATTGAGGGCAGGTTTGTGAGTTCATTTCAGAAGTTATGAGGTATACCGTTGAACAGTAGGGTCAGGTGTTTTGCCATACTACCCTGCCCTTCTGGAATGAGCAGGTGGACATGATAGCCGACGTCAGGGTACCAAATGCATTTTTAAAATATTTAGGTTAAACGCGCTGCTCAATGTATCCCCCAATAATGGCGGGCACTTTGAGTAAATGCAATTTAGGGGAGGCGTGATAAAACCAACGCCTCATGGCTACCTGTCTTGGAGAGGTTTTTTGGAAAAGACAGGTAGTAAGCTGGCCATCAGTTGAGACTGAAAAGCCATCTCGCTAGTGGTGGAGCCACATAGCGGCCACACCCAGCAGCTCTTCCTGATCCTGTACCTCAAGCATACTCCCGATATTGTTCAGCCAGTGACCCCTCTTCATGACCAGCCCAGCCACTGGTCACCCCAAAGCTAACCACACTAAGGAGGAAGCGATGGGCAGTGCCTAGGCACTGTGGAGGGTATGCCTGAACCCTCCAGCGAGACTGCCCCTCACGTAGCGTGTCTCGCAGGAGCTCCTGCTCCAGGAGCCACTCCAGCGGCTCAGGCGGCTGTCTCTCTCGCTGCGGGTGGAGAGACGTCCCCTCCGACAAGTCGGAAGCCACCGGCCGGATGCCTCTTCGGATGGCTAGACATCCAGCCCGCAGCTCAGGCACTAGCGGGACTGGCTTCGGCGCGGTGTGGGGATAGCGGAACGCCCGGTTAAATGTTCCTACCACCTTCTTCTGGAGCTTTTGTGCCTTGTAGTAGTGAGAGCGCCCCTCAAGCAGCGCGTCTCGCAGGCACCTGCTCCGAGAGCCGCTCCAGTGGCTCAGGCGGCTCTCTCTCCCCCTGTGCGGGTGGAGAGACGTCCCGTCCCAAATCGGGAACACCTGCCGGATGCCTCTTCGGGTGGCTATACATTCAGCCCACTAGCGGGCTGGGCTCGGCACGGTGTCGGGGAATAGAGGAACACCGGGTCGCTCCTACCGCCTGTTGCTGCCCCCCTTCCCCCCGACGGGAAACGTTCCTCCTCGAACGGGGGACAGTTTTGTTCCAGAGCCTTTTTCTCTGCCTGTAAAACACAAGCAGAAAAAGGGGCTCCCCTGTAAAAGAAACCCGACCTCAGGATACTCACCTGACGGTCCGTTTCATCTGTTGCGGGAGTGCCTAGCTCCCGCTGCCGCTGTTGCACTGCTGGCGTAATGCCGCGCCTGCGCACTGAGCGGGTTCTTCACGTAGTCACTCACGTGACGTCGAAGTAAAATTGTACATTATATCTTATTTCCCCTGATGAACCATTTCAGATTGGCTGAAGTCCAGTTCCACATTTTGCGGCTGGCCCACGGGGCACAGATATTTCACAATGGTGACTCTGCTCCTGGGGATTATAATAAATAGAGAGCAACTCCTGGGCTGAAAACACGTGAGTTACAAGAAATGGAACATTCTCTAACTTGCTGCAAAATTTGGTATCTTACATTTATCATTGCACATTAACAGATGTCATGTCCTAATTGTGAAGAGATGACATGGTTGAAATGTGTTTGTGCACACTGGGTGGGATAATTATTTGTGTCCCGTGGTTTCGGCCCGAAACGTCGCCTATTTCCTTCGCTCCATAGATGCTGCTGCACCCGCTGAGTTTCCCCAGCAATTTTGTGTACATTAATTATTTGTCTGTTGCTTTGATACAACAAAAAACATGAAAAAATCAATGAAATATTGACTTTTACACAAGGATTCTCAGTCAGGATGATTTAAATCTGCCAACTACTTTTCTAACCCAGTGTGACTCTGTGTGCTTACCGATTTATTCACAAGGATTATTCCCCGGATGGCGGGAATGTCATATATTAAAAGAATGGAGCGACTGGGCTTGTGCACACTGGAATTTAGAAGGATGATTGGGGATCTTATTGAAACATAAAAGATTATTAAGGGATTGGACACGCAAGAGGCAGGAAACATGTTCCCGAGTGCAGAACCAGGGGCCACAGTTTAAGGATAAGGGGTAGGCCATTTGGAATGAAGATAAGAAAAACCTTTTTCACCCAGAGTTGTGAATCTGTGGAATTTTCTGCCTCAGAAGGCAGTGGAGGCCAATTCTCTGGATGCTTTCAAGAAAGAGTTAGATAGAGCTCTTAAAGATAGCGGAGTCAGGGGATTTGGGGAGAAGGCAGGTGTTAGTCACAGTTTAAATAGTAGGGTAGGATGGATGAATGCATGGGAGAGGAGGTGGTATGGGGGCAGGGATTCAGATTGGGATCTCTTCTGGTGTAGAGATGACCTGTACAAGAGGGAGGGGTTGCATCTGAAGTGGAGGATGACCAATATCCTTGCATAGAGGTTTCACGCATGTTACTCAGGTGAACTAGAGATATTTCAGACGTGATGCAGAGGGAGGTAAAAGAGGTGGAGGATTTGCTTCACTAATCAGGGAGAATATCACGGCGGTGACAAAGCGTAGAGTTCGTCCTGAAGCAATATGGGTAGAGCTGAAAATTAGAAAGGTGCAATTACTAATGAGATTGTACTATAGGCTTCATAATATCAAGCGGAGTTAGAGGAGATCGGGAGACAGATATAGGGACAGATTACAGAAAGATGCAAAAACAACAGCATTGTCTTAGTGGACAACTTTAACTTCCCCATTATTGTCTGGAACTCAGAACAGCGGACAGTACAGCACAGGAACAGGCTCTTTGGTTCACAATGTCTAAATTAGTATGGGTGTCAGAGGTTATGGGGAGAAGGCAGGAGAATGGGGTTAGGAAGGAGAGATAGTTCAGCCTTGATTGAAAGGCGGAGTAGACTTGATGGGCCAAATGGCCTAATTCTACCCTTATCACATGATCTTATCATATTATGACAATTCCTGTGTCAACCATGATGTCAAGAAATATCTTATCTTCCTGCATATAATCCATATCCCTCCATTCCCAGCATGTCCATATGGAAATCCAAAAGCCTCTCAAATGCCACTATTGCAGCTGCCTCCACACTACCCCCGGCAGTGCATTTCAGATATCCATCACTCTGTGTAAAAAACTTTAAACTTTGTTCCTCTTACCTTAATTTTATGCCCTCTAGTGTTTGATATTTCCATGCTGGGGGAAGGTTTTTGACTGTCTACCCTATTTATGTCTTTTATAATGTAATATCCCTCTCCTTTCATTCCCCGGCATTCCAGAGAAAACAAGGCTATCTAACCTCCCAGGAAAACTAATGCCCTCTAATGCAAGCATCATTCTAGTAACGTCCTTTCCAAACCTTTCCAAAGCCTCCACATGCTTCCTGTATTGGGGTGATCAGAACCGTATGCAATACTCCAAATGCAGCCCAACCAAAGTTCTATAAAGTTGCATGATGACTTCCTGACTCTTATACTCAATGTGACCAATGAAGGCCGACAAACTATATATCTTCATTACCAATTTGTCTTCTAGTGTTGCCACTTTCACGGAGTTATGGTCTTGGACCCCAAGTTCTCTCTGTACATCAGTGCTGTTAAGGATCTTGCCATTAATTGTTTATTTTCTCCTTACATTTTACCTCCTAAAGTGTAACATTTGCACTTGCATGGATTGAACTCCATCTGCCATTTTTCTGCCCACTTCTGTAGCTGATCTCCATCCCGCTGTATACTTTGACAGGTATCCTGACTGTCCATAACTTCTGCAACTTGGTGTCAGCTTATGCAGTGCTCAAGGCTGAGGTAGGGCAGAATTTGTTAGGTGTATACAAGAGAGTTTCGTGAAACACAATCTGGATAATCCAAGTCAAGGATGGACTATACTGGATCTTGTACAGGGAAATGAAACTGTCTAGGTGACTGGTGTTTCAGAGGAAATACATTTTGTGAACAGTGAACACACTCCATAAGTTTTAAATTAGTTATGAATAAGGGTATGTCTGGACCTTAGTGGAAGATACTAAATTGGGATAAGGCAGAACATAATATTATTAGGCAGGAGATAGGAGCTCAGTGTAAATTGGGAACAGTTAGAACATAGAATAGAACATAGGATTTACTCACATTTGGAAGAGAATGGGCTAATTAAGGACAGTCAACATGGCTTTGCCTGTGGCAGGTCAGGTCTTACGAACTTGAGATTTTTTTAGGAGGTGTGAACGTTATCAATAGGGGTAGACATGGAACCCACAGACACTTGGTCTTTTGGATTCAGAACTGGCTTTCTCATCAAAGGCAGAGGGTTGTGGTGGAAGACTGTTATTCTGGCTGGAGGTCAGTGACCAGTGGTGTTCTGCAGTGACCTGTGCTGGGAACTCTGTTAATTAGTGATATAAATAAATGAAGTGATTAAACATAACCCTTGCTTTCCCTCTCTCTCCATCCATCCCCCATCCTAGTTCCCCAACTTGTCTGACTGTTTTTGTATCGTATCACTCCATATCTCTGTGTCATCCTCTTCCTTGAATCTCAGTCTGAAGAAGGGTCTCGACCTGAAACATCACCCATTCCTTCCATCCCGAGATGCTGCCTGGCCCGCTGAGTTACTCCAGCATTTTATGTCTACCAGCTACACTAGTCCCACCTGCCTGCGCTTGGTCCATATCCCTCCAAACAGAGTCAGGATGTCAAGCTGCAGCTTTATAGGACTTATAGTTCAGCTGCATTTGACTGAAAGAAATCATCCTTTAATCGGCTAAATATTAATGAAGACACTGAATGTAGATTATTTCTCCTTTCAATGGCCACAGCGACTGAGTATCATTCTTGTAAATCACTTGAAGATCTAAAGTGTGGGGTATCAGTATTCCTGGTATTGTGTGACCTGCTCTGCATGCAGCAACTTGCTGTCATTTGAAGCATTGCACACATGAACCTTACTGCAAAGAGGCAAACCTGTACTCACCCAACTTTGACTTATGTTGTACGTTTTGCATGTTGTACAATTTGTTGCTTGGATTTGTGTTCTGTATCTTTCCTAACATTCACTGTACCCACATGAATCCTCCATTCTACTCACATTAGCCCCTTGGAAGTTATCAGTATTGTATAAGCATTTTGGTTCTTGAATGATTAATACCAATGAACCCTTTCATTCTCCTCACGCAAGCTCCTGGACTAAATCAGTGTTTTGTATACTCCAGCATCACTGCTTCCATTTTGCAGTGTGGTCTTCTTTGTGTGAGCCCTGGACCCGTCCAGACCGTTTGTTCCGTGTGGAGTGAGTTAAAGCAACTCCATGAAATCCCATTGGCATGAGTAATCCATTTTATTTACTTTCTTAAATACATTTGACAAGCGTTCAACAAATTCATTCACATACATCAACTGTGCAGAATCATAACAAGTTTTATACACAATACAAAATTTCATTAGGACATGTTACATTTGGTCAACTGAACTCAGACAGTGGAAAGTCACTTAGTACAAATGATTTATATTAGTCACCGAAGTGACATTTTCCCTATTTACAAATTTCATTTTTTCCAGTGAGCATAAGACTCTTAGCTGCACTACCTTTCAAAATGTATATATTTTTCATTAAAAAATAATCTGCATAAAAAAATTGCTTTCACTTGGATAGATTCTAAAGTCTAATATTTACAGAGAAAGTCTTTCAGCTCATGTTAAAATACCAATGGTCAGTAATATTGTGAGCTGGTTCCAATGTTATTTGCTGGCAAATAAATAAAAATTATTGAAATAAAAACGTTTCTATTCAAGGTCAAAGAAATATGTTTGATCACACTATTGCCGCCATTACATCACTGAACTATAAACAGGATTTAAACTAGATGGGGAACTGTGCAAATTTTGCTTCATAGGTTAATTTGAGACAATACCGTATTGCATCAAATCTTCAGGAAAATGGAGGAATGTGCTTAGTTAATTATTTATATCTTCATCATTCCACTCGGATTACTTTATTGAAATAACTAAGGATAATTATTTTGTGAACATTGAGGATATTTCAGCCTTTTGGCCCTGGTAAAACATGCAGGATTAAGAAGACAGAACGATAACAGCTCATTTTCAACTCAGTGGACGAGCTATTTTGTCATGCCAATGTCGGTGGCATGGAAGGGGGGGGGGGGGGGGGGGGGGTTGTTGGTGGACAGGTATCAACGTTAACCCATCCACTGGATTTCCTTCTGGGCAGAGATCAAAACATCATGGAATCTAATGAACAAAACTACTGAAACTCACATCACCTCGCACCTTTCTTATTTCTATTAGTAAATCTTAATAACAGGCACCTGTTTCATTTAGTCTATTCCACACATTTAAACATCAATTCCACTGTATCCAGTTTGTTGATGGGAAGCTATTTCCAAATAATTGTGAAGAACTACAAGTCAATTAAATTCAGTTCCATAGTATCTTGTGATGAGATCAGAGACATGACCACAATCTACTTCGATTACCACAGACATCAAGCAGGACCTCAGACATGGCACAGAGTTGAACAAATATCAGTTTAATAAATATCTCTGGCAAACAGATATTACCACAGGAGGAAAGAAGTCCTGCCTCCGGATCAATTGTGAAATTATTTGGAGGACAATGAAGAGGAGACACCAGAATGAGCAGCAGGAAGGTGACATCAGAGAGGCAATATCCATGGCTGATTTTCCATCATTCCACTTCAGATAACTTTGGAATGGAATTGAATCTTCAAGATTGCAATTTAACTTCCTGAAATAAAATTGAATAATTTGTAGTGTTACCTCCTTTAAATATAGATTAAAGAGTTTGCAGCAACACAATTAGGTGAATTGTCAAATGGAGTTTCCACAAAAGGATTAGATTGCTAAGTACATGATGCTCGTTAGCACCTGAGAACTGATGCAATATGTAGGAGCCAAAATACACGGCTCAGCATTCAATAACATTCGATTTATTATAACATTGAAACTATCCAGGTGTGCAGACAGCAAAACCTAACTTGCATTTAGACACTTCAGTGCTAGGTGACACATGCTAGTGTGAGGCAATGAGAATCATCAACTGTAGAGAGTGGAACCACTATCCTTGGTATTCAATGACATTAAGTACTGTCACTGACTTCTGCAGCACCATTGGATGTCCACTGACAAGAAACTCAACTGGAACATCCACATAAGTACAGTGGTTACAAAAGCAGGTCAGATATTGGTTACCCTGCAGCCTGTGAGCCTCTTGCTGTCAACCATTCTGCTATCTGCATGGCACAACTCAAGAGTCCGATGAATACTCTCCACTCTTATGGATTATGCAGCTCCAATATCAATCCAGGATAAAGCATTCTGAATGCTTAGCAACATATCCAGCGTCCAAAACCTTCACTCCAGTACCACCAGTGTTCTACGGCTGCCGCCTGGAGTGAAGGTCACTGCTAAATATTGTTTACTTAATATCACTTTTTTAAACACACATCTGTCCTTCATTGGTTGGTCTCATATAGATCCTAAAGATATGCCATTGTTCTCAGCATTGTGGTCAATGAATTTAAAATCACCTCGCTACAATAGCTACAGGCAGTGAAGAAAGCTAATGGAATGTTGGCCTTCATAACAAGAGGATTTCAGTATAGGAGTGAAGAGGTTCTTCTGCAGTTGTATAGGGCTCTGGTGAGACCATATCTGGAGTATTGTGTACAGTTTTGGTCTCATAATTTGAGGAAGGACATCCTTGTGATTGAGGCAATGCAGCGTAGGTTCACGAGATTGATCCCTGGGATGGCAGGACTGTCGTATGAGGAAAGATTGAAAATACTAGGATTGTATTCACTGGAGTTTAGAAGGATGAGGGGGATCTTATAGAAACATATAATATTATAAAAGGACTGGACAAGCTAGATGCAGGAAAAATGTTCCCAATGTTGGGCGAGTCCAGAACCAGGGGCCACAGTCTTAGAAAAAAGGGGAGATCATTTAAGACGGAGGTGAGAAAAAAAAAATTTCAGCCAGAGAGTTGTGAATTTATGGAATTCCCTGCCACAGAGGGCAGTAGAGGCCAAATCACTGGATGGATTTAAGAGAGAGTTAGATAGAGCTCTAGGGGCTAGTGGAGTCAAGGGACATGGGGAGAAGGCAGGCACGGATTATTGATAGGGGATGATCAGCCATGATCACAATGAATGGCGGTGCTGGCTCGAAGGGCCGAATGGCCTCCTCCTGCACCTATTTTCTATGTTTCTATGTTACTAATAGACTATTATTATTATTATTATTGCACTGTTATTTTGTTCTTTTTTTTCTGCATTTTTGGTATATTATTTATTATGATTACATATTCTGTTGTGCTGCAGCAAGTAAGAATTTCATTGTTCTATCTGGGACATATGACAATAAAACACTCTTGACTTGGCTTTTCTGCATTTGGTAGCCTTGCAATGACCAACCTCTGCTGCTGGGTATATCACCGATGAACATAGGATGAGGAGAGAGAGAGTTGGCTCTGAGCCAACGTTAGTCAGATAATTTACTGACAGTGTGGATTATGCCTTACACACGCAGAAAGGGTACTTGAGTAAAGTAACAGAGGGTGCCAAATGCGAGTGGGAACATTCAGTCGGGAGAAGCAGACACTGCCATCTAACACAGAGGACCGGACTCACATGGCAAAAATAAATCACTGCATCTACATTTATTCAAAGGTGGGCTGAATTGTGGCAAACAGCAAATACTAACCTCTCCTCGCATTTATGAATGCCTGCAACCACTTGGCATCAGGATTCACACACACTCTCTTCCTATTTTTCAGAGTGATGCTGTGAAGAGAAGGTGCCATTTAAAATTAATTCACAAAATTGGACGTTAGCCACTGAAGTTAAGAATCCATTGAAAGGTTTAAATAAATGTGTTGAAATCAACCTTACATCTATATTGCAAATTCTAACTAAGCTCTAAAATGACTTTATAGATCAGAAAGAATATGGATATTTGACATCCAAGATAAAGTCCAAACTCAAATTGTTTGGCCTTGAAATGTGCCCATATAATGAACAGAAAATACCTGTTATGCAGTATTTTTGCGAGAATTAATTTTACATGCTTTCAATGCAGGTTAGCACCAGTAATTAATAAGATTTTTTATCAACACTGAGTAGTTCATATACACTAATTCTGTTTATATGGAATCAGGGCAACAGAAAGACATCAGTGGTTTGACCACACACCAAGTTCACTTCTATGGATTTTTTTCTATCACAGTAGTGGCACAATAGTAACAATATTGACACTATTCACACCCTAAAGTAATAGAGTCACAGAATTGTAGATTGGTACATAATGGAAACAGGCCTTTGACCCATCTCATTCATGCCGACTAAGATGACTACATGAGTTGGCTCCATTTGCTGTATTTGACCCAGGTTTCACTAAACCTTACCTAACCATGTACCTGTCCAAATGTCTTTTAAATCTTGTAGTTGTGCCACCTCAATTACTTCCTCTGGCAGCTCAATCCACATATTTACCAGCCTCAAGGTGAGAAGCACGCCCCTCAGGTCCACTTCAAATCTTTCCCCTCTTAAACGTACGTCCTCAAGTATCAGACTCCCCTAGCCTAGAAATAAAACCATGACTATCCATCTTATAAGGTCATCCCTTAGCCTCCAGGATAAACTGCCTGCCTATCCTGTTTCACCTTATGCCTCAAGCTCTCCAACCCAGGCAACATCCTCGTAAATGTTTTCTGTACCTTCTCTAGCTTTATCCCATCAAAGGCTATATATGTGGAGTATCGATGACAATGTGCTGATCCACATATAGGGCCTTTGCTAGACCCTACATAGCTAGGGTCATAGTTTAAGAATAAGGGATAGGCCATTTAGGACTGAGATGAGGAAATACTTTTTCACCCAGAGAGTTGTGAATCCGTGGAATTATCTGCCACAGAAGGCAGTGGAGGCCAATTCACTGAATGTTTTCAAGAGAGAGTTAGACTTAGCTCTTAGAGCTAAAGGAATCAAGGGATATGAGGAAAAAGCAGGAACGGGGTACTGATTTTAGATGATCAGCCATGATCATATTGAATGGTGGTGCTGGCTCGAAGGACCGAATGGCCTACTCCTTGCACCTATTTTCTGTTTCTAAAAACTGTTGCTGCACAACTCTAATGATCCAGGTTCAAAGCTGACTTCTGCGTTTGATGTTTCCTCGTTGACTAAATGGGTTTCCCCAGGGTGCTCCATGTGTCTCCCACATTACAAAGAAGTGTGGGTCAGAGGACTTATTGGCCAAAGTAAATTGCTCCTAACATGTAACTGAATGGTAGAAGCTTAGAGGGATTGATGGGAACATGGTAAAAAATAAAATAGGATTATTGTAAGTGGGTCGTAATCTTTTGGCACAGACTCAGGGAACCAAAGGTCCTGTTCCTCAGCTGTGTGACTCTATTTCACAATGACAATGGATAAAGTTCACAGGTTTTGAATAAACATCAGAGAGGAAGAAAGGTTAAGTTGACCCTGTGACTTGTCTACTCACATTATCTCAGCTGTTTCGCATTGAGATCTTGGGGGAATGTATACCAATCTCTGGATTAATTTTGGACGAATAAAAACAGATGTGGTCCGAATACACCGGCAACGTCCTTGTAGTCCTAGGATCGGAATACCTGAGGAAAGGTTGCATTAATTCAGATTGAGTTATTGTTAAAAATGCAGCAAACCCCAAAAATGTATATTAATTTGCAAGGAATTCGATTTTCAATTAACAGATTTCAATTTCGATTTCATTATTCCTCACTCATGCATGGTATTACAAACGACATTAAACATTGTTGGCAGTTTAATTGCTTTTCCAAAGTAAGCGACACATGAACCACAAGTCAGTCGATTTATGGTCATGCCACAGTACAATAAGGAATAAACCGCAGGTACAGACATCTCAACATACCCTGTGTAGTGATGGCACACAGAAGGAGGATGAGGATGGTCACACTGGCTGCTCTGTCCATCTTCCACTTTGTGCTGCTGAAGAGATGTCTGCTGAAGGATCTTCTGCCCAATGCAACAGCTCTCTGCTGAAATCACGTTCTGCTGCAGAGGACCAGTCAGCTCCTATTTATGGGGATTCTACTTTCCATGCATCATCCGGCAGTGCAAGCACTCTGACATCCTGAGGAAAGGAATTCCCCTGATCTCGAAACAGTTCTTTCCCTTTGGCAATTTCATATTCTAACACAAGCGTGATTCACAGTTGTCGGTGGATTATATGTTACAACTGGCAGTGAATGGGTTATCTATGGGGTTTTTTTAGATTTTAGGGAAGTGGTGTACAATACATATTAGGCAAAATCAACCTTCAATAACTCTCAAGAAAGTGACATTTGATGAGGAACAGAATTCAGTTTCAGTTTCAGTTTTCATTTCTTGCTCATTGACAAATTCCACAGCTCAGGAGAACACACTGACAAATGGTACAAACCTGTGATTATTTAGGAAATATAGAAACTTAGAAACATAGAAAATAGGTGCAGGAGTAGGCCATTCGGCCCTTCGAGCCTGCACCGCCATTCAATATGATCATGGCTGATCATCCAAACTCAGTATCCTGTACCTGCCTTCTCTCTATACCCTCTGATCCCTTTAGCCACAAGGGCCACATCTAACTCCCTCTTAAATATAGCCAATGAACTGGCCTCAACTACCTTCTGTGGCAGAGAATTCCACAGATTCACCACTCTCTGTGTAAAAAATGATTTTCTCATATCGGTCCTATAATAATTCCCCCTTATCCTTAAACTGTGACCCCTTGTTCTGGACTTCCCCAACATCGGGAATAATCTTCATGCATCTAGTCTGTCCAACCCTTTAAGAATTTTGTAAGTTTCTATAAGATCCCCCCTCAATCTTCTAAATTCTAGCGAGTACAAGCCGAGTCTATCCTGTCTTTCTTCATATGAAAGTCCTGCCATCCCAGGAATCATTCTGGTGAACCTTCTCTGTACTCCCGCTATGGCAAGAATGTCTTTCCTCAGATTAGGAGACCAAAACTGTACGCAATACTCCAGGTGTGGTCTCACCAAGACCCTGTACAACTGCAGTAGACCCTCCCTGCTCTTATACTCAAATCCGTTTGCTATGAATGCTAACATACCATTCGTTTTCTTCACCGCCTGCTGCACCTGCATGCCTACTTTCAATGACTGGTGTACCATGACACCCAGGTCCTGTTGCATCTCCCCTTTTCCTAATCGGCCACCATTCAGATAATACTCTACTTTCCTGTTTTTGCCACCAAAGTGGATAACCTCACATTTATCCACATTATACTGCATCTGCCATGCATTTGCCCACTCACCCAACCTATTAAAGTCACCTTGCAGCCTCCTAGCATCCTCCTCACAGCTAACACTGCCCCCCAGCTTTGTGTCATCCGCAAACTTGGAGATGTTGCATTCAATTCCCTCATCCAGATCATTAATATATTTTGTAAATAGCTGGGGTCCCAGCACTGAGCCTTGCGGTACCCCACTAGTCACTGCCTGCCATTCTGAAAAGGACCCGTTTACTCCTACTCTTTGCTTCCTGTCTGCCAGCCAGTTCTCTAACCACATCAATACTGAACCCCCAATACCATGTGCTTTAAGTTTGCATACTAATCTCTTATGTGGGACCTTGTCGAAAGCCTTCTGAAAGTCCAGATATAACACATCCACTGGTTCTCCCTTATCCACTCTACTAGTTACTTCCTTGAAAATTTCTATAAGATTCGTCAGACATGATTTACCTTTCATAAATCCATGCTGACTTTGTCCAATGAATTCACCACTTTCCAAATGTGCTGCTATCCCATCTTTAATAACTGACTCTAGCATTTTCCCCACTACCTATGTTAGACTAACTGGTCTGTAATTCCCCTTTTTCTCTCTCCCTCCCTTTTTAAAAAGTGGGGTTATATTAGCTACCCTCCAATCCTCAGGAACTACTCCAGAATCTAAAGAGTTTTGAAAAATTATCACTAATGCATCCACTATTTCTGAGGCTACTTCCTTAAGTACTCTGGGATGCAACTTATCTGGCCCTGGGGATTTATCGGCCTTTAATCCATTCAATTTACCTAACACCAATTCCCGGCTAACCTGGATTTCACTCAGTTCCTCCATCTCATTTGACCCCCGGTTCCCTGCTATTTCCGGCAGATTATTTATGTCTTCCTTATTGAAGACAGAACCAAAGTAGTTATTCAATTGGTCTGCCATGTCCTTGTTCCCCATGATCAATTTGCCTGTTTATGACTGCAAGGGACCTACATTTGTTTTAACTAATCTGTTTCTCTTCACATATCTATAAATATTTTTGCAGTCAGTTTTTATGTTCCCTGCCAGTTTTCTTTCATAATCTATTTTCCCTTTCCTAATTAAGCCCTTTGTCCTCCTCTGCTGGACTCTGAATTTCTCCCAGTCCCCTGATATCTCTCCCTTTCATAGCCTACACACTATAGGGTGTTGTTTTGCACCTTAGTGCTGCAGTTTTGTAAAATGACTACAATTCCAACATTGGATGCAATCCCCATTTTGAGAGAAGGGTCAGCATGTTGCTGTAGTAACTTCCACCTGCATTGAAATATCTTCAACATTATCTAAATTGTTAAGATGTTTTAATTTTCTCTCAGACGCTGCCTTATTCCCTGTTATTTCAAGAAGCTATTTTTGACAGGGTTAGAGTGGAGCAAAGATTTTACAGTGAGTCATCCATGGCAAAACATGGTTAATTGTGCAAGGATGGTTCTTTCCCAAACAAACACTTTCATATTGCCTGCTGCCTATGTCAGTTCCACATTTTGAAACTAAACCAATAGACAATGTCTTTTTGCAGACTTACTGGTGATTTTTGGGATAATAATAGCAAGGACATTTGTGAAACTTATGAATTGCAAGAATTGTGTCTGCCTGGTGTTATATAGAGCCTTTCTGTCCATCATGTCCATGCCTTCTTCATCTTCTTATCCATCTGTCCTGCAACCATCTAGGATCTGTAAAGAAAGGAACTGCAGATGCTGGTTTACACCGAAGACAAACACAAAGTGCTGGAGTAACTCAGCGGGTCAGAATACGGATTCCGACCTGAAACGTCACCCATCCTTTTTCTCCAGCACTTTGTGTCTACCTTTTAGGATCTGTTGGCTTGTATACCTAGTTCCTCTGTTCCTCAATACTATCTTGGGCCCTAGCATTCACTGTGCATATCCCACCTCTCTTTATTAGTCCTCCCAAAGTCCTCCAACTCACATTGATCAGAATTAAATTCAATTTTCCATTGCTTTGCCCACCTCACCAACTGATCATTATCATCCTGTAGATATTATAACCTCCTCACTATCAACAATTCCACCAGTTTTTATGTGTTCTGCACGCCTGCTAATCATATCTTCTACATTCATTTCTAAATCGATAATGTATATAACAACAGTAAGAGTGCTCTGATTTGATGTACTGTGCAGCTGAGGTACTTTATTTTCAAGGTTCATGTTTGACTGTAAAGATCTGCAATGGTGTGGATCTATTTCTAAATGTTAATTTAGATTGGTTTAAATTCAGATTTAGATTTAATGTGGTGTGTTCTCTGCCATAATAAACAAGCATGGAGGTAAGGTTTATTATTGCAGTTACACCATCTCAGGTTTCTGTCCCTCAAACTACACCTTTTTGAATTTAGTGCACTTTGTAAATTACCCAGAAATAGGAATGTGAGCAAGTTCCCCCTTTGTATATAAACACACGTAAGTGTGAAGTATGGTGGTAAATTTAAAAAAAAGATACTATAGCTCTAATTCTGTGCATTTTCCTGCCTAATGAATTGTTTTGGAATGTCTGGCTCTTGATCCCTCTATTCCTCACCCTTTTGCCTCAACTTTTACCGGATATCCATAAGAACATAAGACATAGCAGCAGAATCTGGCCATTCGGCACCATCGAGGCTACTCCACCATTTGATGATGGCTAATCTATGTTTCCCTCTCAACCCCAATCTCCTACCTTCTCCTCATAACCTTTGATCCTTTCTAATCAGGAATCTATTAATCTCTACTTTAAAAATATCGAATGTCTTAGCCTCCACAGCCGTCTGTGGCAATGGATTTCACAGATTCACCACCCTCTGACTAAGGAAATTCGTCCTCATCGCCCTGCTAAAGGTACGTCCCTTTATTCTGAGACTGTGCCTCTAGTTCTAGACTCTCCCGTTACTGTAAACTTCCTTTCTACGTCCACTCTATCCAGGCCTTTCATTATTCAGTAAGTTTCATTATTCAGTAAGTTTCAGATGAGATTTCCCCTCATCCGTCTAAACCACAGTGAGTACAGGCTATGAACCATCAAATGCTTATCATACGTTAACTCAATTATCCCCGGGATTATTCTCATCAACCTCCACTGGAGTCTTTCCAAAGCCAGCTCATCCTTCCTCAGACATGGGGAACAAAACTGTTCACAATATTCCAAATGTGGCCTCTCCAGCACCTTAGAAAGTCTCAGCATTGCATCCATTACATCCACTCTGACCCACTCAAGTACATCCCCAAGAAGCCCCCCATCCTCAGAGTTGTGTGATTCTAAAAGCGCTTTCTCACGGGGCGACTTGACGCAAGATGTAACCAGAGTGAAGTGGTCGTGGTCTAGCACGATATCACATGATATAACGGGGGGTAGATAAAGAGTTCCCACGGGTGCTCGGCATTTCTGTTATTTGTGCGAGTGACTTGTCCGTCTCCCGAGCTTTCCCGTTAAATCTTGAATGAACATTGTGAATCCCCATTCATAAAAGAGAAGGTAATTGCGCGGGAGGGTTAATAATTGACAATCTGCTGCTGCCTGCCCGCTGAGTTAAAAAGTTCCCACGGTCACGATATACAGTGTATCGTGAGTCTTGCGTGGGAACTTTTTAACTCAGCGGGCAGGCAGCAGCAGATTGTCACTCCCTTCAGTTTCACCCCACCTACACCCCTCTGCTTCGCGGCCATGTGTGTGACCCCTTCCCTCCCCTCTTCAGCTCCCCGCCCATTGCACCGGCGCGGGGGCTTTGCACTGTCTTCACGTCGGCGATGCCAGCAGGTCAGTGCCAGTCACCGGAGACGTCAGGACCAACGGGACACCGACCCCCAGGCCCACTGCAAGCACTGAGATCCCAGAGACCCACAGCCAGCAGCAGCGCAGCCCCGTTCTAACTCCAGAGGAACACGCTCCCCGTAGGGACAGAAGCTGATGGTGTGCAAGGTACGTCTTGTTCTTGGGGTTGCGGATGAGGGGGCGCAGCTCGGGCTGTGACGTCTCCGGCCACCCCCCTGTACAGCAGCTGAGACTGGGAACTGTGGGGTTGTTTGCAGTTGCAGAGGGAGGGGGCAAGGGCGGTACAGTTCCCAGTCTCAGCTCCAGTCCAGGGGGGTGGCCGGAGACGTTAGGACCAACGGGACACCGACTGCAAGCACGGAGATCCCAGAGACTCACAGCCAGCAGCAACTCTAGCCCAGCCCCGCTCCAACTCCAGAGGAACCCGGGTTGCGGATGAGGGGGCGCGGATTCCTCTGGAGTTGGAGGGACAGGGAGACACAGCGGCTTTTGAGAATGGTGGGCAATCACTTCCAAAGTTCTGCCCACACAGTCAGTACACCTCTCCTACACTTGTCTCCCGTACTAAGATCATCTCGCAGAGAATGATCCCAACCTAACAGCATGTTCATTCCAGATTACTCACCTTCTGTCCCCTCTGTCCAGCTTCCGGGTTCACCGTTCGCAAAGTTCCCACGGTACCCGCAAGAGTTAATACGGATATCGCACTGACCACTACGTGCATATAATGTTGCAATCTTCAACCACAAGTGTACAAGTCACTCTTGGAGAAATTCAAACTTGCTTGAATTTTCTCCCGAGTCACCAAGTTACACGAGTACCTGCCATTAGCGCCACGGTGGTCCACGGTGGTCCACGAATGCTGTACTGTTATCACACGGGGTTCCCACGATGTTCAACTCTGGTTAACTCTTGCGTCAAATCGCCCCGTGAGAAAGCGCTATTATGGGGCTTTTTCACGGGGCGACTTGTCGCAAGAGTTAATCAGAGTTTAACATCGTGGGAACCTCGTGCGATAACAGTACGGCATTCATGGACCACCGTGGACCACCGTGGCGCTAACGGCAGGTAATCGTGTAACTTGGTGACTCGGGAGAAAATTCTAGCAAGCTTGAATTTCTCCAAGAGTGACTTGTACACTTGTGGTTGAGCATTGCAACTTTATATGAACGTAGTGGCCAGTGCGATATCCGTGCGATATCCGTAATAACTCTTGCGGTTACCGTGGGAACTCCTGCGAACGGTAAACCCGGAAGCTGGACAGAGGGGAGAGAAGGTGAGTAAAAAAGGTGTTCTCAATATCCTTTAACTGGCGAAAACTTTGGAACTAGTTGTTCGGTGCGAGTTGATTAAAAAGTGTTTGGAAATTTCAAACTTCAAATCAAATGTCTCTCATACCTGCTGATTGTATCTGATTCCACTTTTCGTAGCAAGTTCAACTTTTCGACACAAAATGCTTGAATAACTCAGGCAGGAAGCATCTCTGGAGAACATGGATAGGTGACGTTTCGGTTCCAGCTGGGAAAGAGGAGGCAGGATCAAGCGTGGCAGGTGTCGGAAGGAACTGCAGATGCTGCTTTAAATCGAAGATACACAAAATGCTGGAGTAACTCAGCGAGTTACTCCAGCATTTTGATCTCTGGATGGAAGGAATGGGTTTCCCAAACTCACCCATTCCTTAAACCCATTCTTTCTCTCCAGAGATGCTGCCTGTTCCTCTGAGTTACTCCAGCATTCTGTGTCTATCTCAGGTAATAGATGGACACGGGCGAGGGGGCAGATGGTTTGAACAAAGACCCTAGATTTTACTTCGGAGTCACGTGAGTGACTACGTGAAGAACCCGCTCAGTGCGCAGGCGCGGCATTACGCCAGCAGTGCAACAGCGGCCGCAACGGGAGTTAGGCTCTCCCGTTACAGAATGAACCGGACCGTCAGGTGAGTACCCTGAGGTCGGGTTTTCTTTTACAGGTGAGCCTTTTTTCTGCTTGTGTTTTTTACAGGCAGAGAAAAAGGCTCTGGAACAAAACTGTCCCCCGTTCAAGGAGGAACGGTTTCCCGTTGGGGAGGGGGGCAGCAACAGGCGGTAGGAGCGTTACCCGGTGTTCCTCTATTCCACGACACCGTGCCAAGGCCAGCCCGCTAGTACCTGAGCAGCGGGCAGGATGCATAGCCACCCGAAGAGGCATCCGGCAGGTGTTCCCGATTGGGACGGGACGTCTCTCCACCCGCACGGGGGGAGAGAGAGCCGCCTGAGCCGCTGGAGCGGCTCACGGAGCAGGTGCCTGCGAGATGCGCTGCTTGAGGGGCGCTCTTGCATCTACAAGGCAAAAGCTCCAGAAGAAGGCGGTAGGAACCGGGCGCTCCGCTATCCCCATCACCGCGCCGAGCCCAGTCCCGCTAGTGCCTGAACTGCGGGCTGGATATCTAGCCATCCGAACAGGCATCCGGCCGGTGGCGTCCGATTCGTCGGACGGGGACATGTCTCTACCTAAATGGAGGAGAGACAGCCACCTGAGCTGCATCCAACAGCTATTGGAGCAGCTCCAGCGAGATGCGCAGAAAGAGCGCTCTCGCGAAAAGAAAAAACAAGACTTTCGAAGAAATCTGCCCCCGTCCAACTCCGCAAGAGGAGAAGGGGGGGCAGCAACAGGCGGTAGGAGCGCTATCCGGGCGCTCCGCTATCCCCGACACCGAGCCGAGTCCAGCTCCGCTAATGTCTGAACAGCGGGCTGGAGGCAAAGCCAAACGGAAGAGCAACCGGCCGGTGGCATCCGACTCGTCGGACGTGGACGTCTCTCCACCCAGGAGGGGGAGGGACAGCCGCCTGAGCCGCATGGAGCGGCTCTTGGAGCAGGTGCTCCAGCAAGGTGCACCCCGGGAGGGGAGCTCTTGCAGAGGGAGGTCAGGCACTCCCTCTACAGTGCCTCCTGCACTGTACATTGCATCCTCCTTTCCAGAGGATAGCTTTGGGGACCAGGACTGGGCTGGTCCAGAACAAGGAGTTATGGCTGAAGATTTCGGGAGTATGCAGGGGGTGCAGGAGCAGGAACAGCTGCTTGGTGCAGTGGGCCGCTACGTGTCAAAACCCCATGCAGGGGAACCGCTAGAGGCCAAACTAGCGGCAAGTATCAATCACCTTTCCAACAGAGCTCTGCAGGGGCAGGTGATTAATGAAGCTTTAGATACCTATATGGTGCCGGAGAACTGTGAACCTCTAAAAAGTACCAGCGGTGAACAGCCAAATCTGGGGACACATTGGGGCAACCATCCGGCACCACGAGCTAAAGCTGCAGCGGATACTCCGACTATTGACAGCAGGCATCACTTCGTTTGCTCGTTCTATAAACAACACCGAGATGACCACCAATCAACAGGATACACTCGCGTTGTTGTGTAACACGCAGTTTGAAATTAATAATCTGCGGAAAGAAATTATCAAACCTGCCATCAGTCCTCGATTTGCCGGGCTGTGTAAAACACCAGCCGATAAGCCAGACAGGCTGCTCTTCGGGAAGGCAGGGTATAAAACGAGCAAACTGAAAACACACACCACCAAGTGGCAGCACCCCGCCGCATCCACCAGTAAACATCCGCCATTCAACACTGGTGAAAGCTCGGGGTCCGCTTACTTTCACCGTAAGTCTTTTTTAGACCAGGGCCCAGAGCGGACCCCATGGAAAATGCGCCAACCCCCAACAAACACGCCACATCAGACACCTCGCAAGCCTCGTCCGACCAAAGGGAATCAGAGGAAATACCCGTAACCATAGAGGTAGGTGGGTCTGGTTCCTATCACCTTTTGGGAGGTGGAGGTTTAATACTAACAGGAGGTAGATTGCACCGGTTTGAAGCATAGTGGATATAAAATACAATTCATGTCAGAAAAAACGCCGCCAGTTCAACAATGGCCCCAAAGGGTATTTCTCCCTCCGTCAAAGAGAAACGTGAGGGACAAGCTGAACTGGTGAGACTTATCACAAAGGGGGTCATCGAAAAGACCAAACATGAACCTTTGGAATTTGTATCGAATATATTCACTA
Organism: Amblyraja radiata; assembly: GCF_010909765.2. NCBI lineage: Eukaryota > Metazoa > Chordata > Chondrichthyes > Rajiformes > Rajidae > Amblyraja > Amblyraja radiata. Next base: position 69,270,579 of record NC_045956.1, read on the forward strand.
AAACCAAAAAAGATGGTGGCTGTCGCATCATCATTGACTTAACATCACTAAACAAATTTGTTAAGTATATACATTTCAAAATGGAGACATATGTTACTGCCAAACAACTGAATTCCAAAAGATATTCGACAAGTAGCAAGAGTAATTGGGAAAATGGTAGCAGCATTTCCGGCTACACAATTCGGACCTTTGCACTATCAAAAAATTTACAGAGAGCAAAGGTACAGGCAATAAAACGACATACAGGTCACTATGATCGTGTCATGAACTTACCCACTGAAGCAATATCAGAGCTACAGTGGTGGGCAGAAAACGTTTGGCATAGTTTCAGCCCTATCTTTATCACTAACCCTACTTTAGTTACTAAAACAGATGCCAGTGCTCAAGGCTGGGGAGCGACTAACTCCATATCCAGCACAGGTGGTAGATGGACTAACCTAGAGTCATCATTACTACTTACACTGGGCATTAACTATCTAGAGATGTTGGGCGCCTTTTATGGTTTAAAAGCATATGTATCTAATATGCAGCACTTGCATGTTCGGTTACAAATTGATAAATACTACGGTGATGGCTTATATTAACCATATGGGTGGCATAAAATCATTGTCATGTGACAAATTGGTCAACATGATTTGGCAATGGTGTGTCAAAAGACATATTTGGCTATCAGCTACTTACCTACCAGGTAAGGTAAACACCCATGCCATGAGAAAATTAAACGCCTGGGTTGCAAGTTTGAACAGACCTTACCTGGAACTGGGATTGTCCAAACAAACCATCACCATGTCGGCATCCCTTCGAACATCCACCAGAGGCAGTACTTAACCAGCATCAAAAAAGGGAGAAGTACTGCCAGGAAACAGGGACGACATACGCAACAACTACAGCCACCAACATACTGGAGTTCCTGGCCTATCTACACCACGATGTAGGGATCAGCTACAGTGCCATCAACAACCAGCGCCAGGACAACAGGCGATGGGATCCCATCCACTGGTGGTAAAACTGATGAAGGGCATTTACAATATCAAGCCCTAAGCCCAGGTATACCCATATTTGGGATATCAGTGTGGACCTGACATATCTCAGGGAATGGCCACCAGCCAGATCCCCCGGCCTCGAGCAAGCTACACTAAAGACGCTCATGTTGATGGCACTTGTATCTGCTCAGAGGGTCCAGTCACTACACCTATTGCGACTGGACAACATGATCACAGCTCGAGACCAGATCTGTCGTTATCCAGCGACTGATCAAACAGAGCAGACCAGGAACACCTAATCCAGTCGTGGCTTACCCACCAGAACCACGGTTATGTGCCATGACTCACCTACTATCCTACATAGACACAACCAAAATATACGAGGGAGATGAAAAGCCTTGTGGGTCAGTCACAAAAACCTTATGGTCGGGTGACGAGCCAAACCATTGCGAGATGGCTCAAGCAGGTGCTAGAAACTGCTGGGATAAACACTAACATGTACAAATTTTATTCCACCAGGACAGCATCCATGTCGACGGCTAAAGAATGGACATGCCTATAGACCACATCCTGGCTACAGCAGGATGGTGGGGGGGAAAGACCGTTCAGAAATTTTATAATAAGCCGTTGGCAAAACCTGGTTTATTTGCAGTAAAGATTTACGAACTGCAAATATTTAATTTAAGCCCAGGGGAGCAACTTAATTCTTTGTTGTTATTGTTTAAAAAAATACCATTGTGTTTTTCTACAAATAGACTCATTGGTTGATTACGATAACACTTCCTCCCTCAAGAACTTCGGCAGTGAGTGAAATGAAACTGTTACACGGTTTGAAATCACAGAGCTTTGAAATCTTCACGTAGTCACTCACGTGACTCCGAAGTAAAATAGTAAGATTAAACGAGAACTTACCAGTTTGAAGTTTGATCTGTATTTTATGAGGAGTTACGATGAGGGATTACGTGCCCTCCGCCCCCACCCTCATTATATGGATCAAACTAATAAATTGATGTCTCCTTATCTTTACTATGTTTACTTCAAATAACTGTGTCTATCTGTGATTCCACACCGCTGCTTGGAAGTATGCCGCGCCTGCGCACTGAGCGGGTTCTTCACGTAATCCCTCATCGTAACTCCTCATAAAATACAGATCAAACTTCAAACTGGTAAGTTCTCGTTTAATCTTACTATTAAAGCATAGTCTGTAAGATAGGATTGTGAAGCATGGGGAAGGAATGTTTGGGGGGGGGGCAGGAGGGGGGGGGGGTGAGAGGGGTGAGGGGAGGGCTGAAAGAGGTGCGAGTCTAGATGGGCCACAGTGGGGTGGGGTGGGGTGCGGGCGAGGGAAGGGTAAGAAATGGGAGGAGAGAGAGGTTGTTAGAGGTTACCTTGTGGCTAGCATCCGTCCATCCATGAGAGATGATGGTGTGGCTTTAGAAACATAGAAAACATGTGCAGGAGTAGACCATTTGGCCCTCCGAGCCAGCAGCGCCATTCACTATGATCATGGCTGATCACCCAAAACCAGTACCCCGTCCTGCCTTCTCCCCATCTCCCCTGATTCCGTTAGCCCTGAGAGCGAAATCTAACTCTCCCTGATAGGAGTAGAATGAGGCCATTCGGCCTATCAAGTCTACGCCATTCAATCATGGCTGATCTATCTCTCCCTCATACCCCATTCTCCTGCCTTCTCCCCATAACCTGTGACACCCGCACTAATCTCTGGGTTAGGCAGCAACTCCACTATTGTGCCGCAGTGCCGTTCCAAAATTCCCTGTCTGCGTGTGTTTTAATATCCCAGCCCAGCTTTAAACCTGGGAATGGGAAGGTGATTTTACAGAAAATAGAACAATACAGGAGGGGACCAGTAAATGGTGAATTAGGGGAGCGCACCAGTAAATGGGGAATTAGAGGAGCTCACCAGTAAATGGGGAATTAGAGGAGCGCACCAGTAAATGGGGAATTAGGGGAGCGCACCAGTAAATGGGGAATTAGGGGAGCGCACCAGTAAATGGGGAATTAGAGGAGCGCACCAGTAAATGGTCAATTAGGGGAGGGCACCAGTAAATGGTGAATTAGGGGAGGGCACCAGTAAATGGGGAATTAGAGGAGCGCACCAGTAAATGGGGAATTAGGGGAGCGCACCAGTAAATGGGGAATTAGGACAGCAGCAGTGATAGTCATTGATTGTGTTATGTTATGCACGGATATTACACTGGTGTGAACTTGTATAATACGCTATGCAGCAAAACTGGACCATGAGTTTAAGATCAAAGATTTGCTTGTAAATTGATATGACTGATAGACACAAAATGGACACTTCTTCAGACTCTCTCCAGAGATGCTGCCTGTCCCGCTGAGGTACTCCAGCTTTTTGTGTCAATCTTCGACAGATTGGGTTTGCTGTAAATGTCTGTATGTTAATATGTGTGTCTTTTCCTCTTGGACATTACTTTGTTTCTGTTGGTGGCTCCACATTTTATGATAGCCTGAAGTGTGATAAAGCTTTTACCTCAGCAGTTTAATTGTCAGTGCTTGTTTACCTCATTGTTAAATAAATATATTATTTACTATCAGCTTGATGTCTGCAATTCTTCATTAACACATCACTACAAGATGAATGTCTCTAATGTTATAATCCCTCTCATGCTGAAACACAAAATAGTTGAAGGGAGGTGATATAATCACATTTTCATTAAGTTTCACTTTTGAGTGTTCAGGTCCATCAATTGTTGAGCTATTTAAACGTTTGAAAGTTTCACTTCTCATTAGAAAATAAAATAAGTCAATCAGCAGTAAATGTGAGACAAAGTCTTTATTCCTATTTGACAATATAAAAAGACGACTTCTTGCACATATTGAGAGAAGGTGCATCACACCAAACATTAGTCTATAAAAGGGCCTCGCAAACACGAAAATCAACAAATGAGGCACGCTAGATTATTTTAAACACATTATATTCATTAACCTCCGCAACAAGCCTAAACTCAGGCATTAAAAGGGACAATGCAATGTGCTAAATGGCAGGTTTTGCGGACGAACATCTTATAGGAAGCACTTTTCAGAGGACAACACTAGAAAGTCAGCTTATTTGCTATGCATTTCAGCTAACATGCAGTAGTGTTCCTGTGGTCGGCTACCCATTAATATAGCTGTCCTGCCACGGCACACTCCCCAATTGTGAATTGTAGTAAGCGCAGAGATGGCCTCTTTGCTCTTTCACACCCAGTGAGACTTCCTCTTAATTCTCTTTTTAATTAATCTCTCCCTTCTGCCTTCATGCAAGCGTCCTCGATGCACATAGTGGGCTGCTGCATACAGCGCGTCAATGAAAAAACCCACCATCCTGTACTCGAAACTACTTAGTATAGGCATGTCTCCAAATGAGCCAATTCAACCAAGGGAGGATATTTATAGTGTGTGAAAAAAAAAGTGACATCATTTGTGCCACGTGTAGTTCACGATGTTCATTCAAGATTTAACGGGAAAGCTCGGGAGACGGACAAGTCACTCGCACAAATAACGGAAATGCCGAGTACCGTGGGAACTCTTTATCTACACCCCGTTATATCGTGTGATATCGTGCTAGACCACGACCATTTCACTCTGGTTACATCTTGCGTCAAGTCGCCCCGTGAAAAAGCCCCATTAGGCTGCTGTCCTTCCAAGACTCAGGATCAAAGAAAACCCTACCATTCCAGCAAATGGATTTACCCGACAAAGGCCACAGATACTGTTTTTTTTATAGTGCACAATTCTATTGTATTGCATGGAAGACAATGCTAGGATCCTCTACCACTGATACTGATCAATTCATTTGTCCAAACCACCCGCCTGAATTCTCAATCACTGTTACACAGTGATCAAGAATCTGCCAGCTTCAATCAAATACCAGCAAACCTGCCTCCCCACAGGCTAATCATTGTGCCAGGTGGTCTGATCCACATTCCCATCGCCTTCCCAATCATTGTGGGTCCACAACCTTGAATTATTCTTAGTTCTAGTCCCCAGAGATCTCAATTCTCTTTTAGTCAGGCCAGATTATCATTTGCAAGGACATTGTAATTGTATTACAAACAGATGCTCCCTCACACCACTCGCTGCAAACCCTGGAGCAAACTCCACTCTACAGAGTTGCATGATCCCATTGCTAACACTCATCGCTAGTGACAAGAGAAAGTTTCACCAAAATCAGTCTTGTTATCCTTCAATACTTGGTGGTCTCAATCACCATTCATGAACAAAACAGTTCTGAGATTAAAGCTTCTGGGATACTTGAATCAGAGACAAGATCAAATTCATAGATGTGCTGTCACAGTTGCCCTCCCTTCCCCTTGGCTATACAGTCCCAGTGTCAAATTGCAGCTGTGTGTGAATCCTTGAGAGCCGAGAGCGAACCTGAATCCTGCCATAGTCAGCACCTCTGAAGATACCTATGTAAGAAGGAACTGCAGATGCTGGTTTAAACCGAGGGTAGACACAAAAAGCTGGAGTAACTCAGCGAGACAGGCAGCATCTCTGGAGAGAAGGAATGGGTATCGTTTTGGATTGAGACCCTTCTTCAAACTGGTTAGTGATAAGGGAAACAAGAGATATAGAAGGTGTTCAAGAAGGAACTGCAGATGTTGGAAGATCGAAGGTACACGTGGAGAGATAAAGAACAATGCGAAAAAGTAATGATGATAAAGGAAACAGGCCATTGTAAGCTGATTGTAGGGTGAAAATGAGAAGCTAGTGCGACGTGGGTGGGCGAGGGATAGAGTGAAGGGAATGCCAGGGCTACCTAAAGTGAGTGAAATCAATATTCATACCACTGGACTGTAGGCTGCCAAGCAAAATAGCTCAACTACTGTATTTCCCGGCAATGAAGACGCACCTGCGTCGAAGAAGCACCCCCAATTGAAGTTGCTACATTTTGAAAAAAGGATGGGGGGGGACGGGATCAAGGATATGGTTTAGTCCAGGGGTCAGCAACATCACCTGCATGCCCCGGGATTGGCTGCAGTTCCCAGATCCCTCGCGTCCCTTGGACTAACTGCAGTTCCCAGGTTGCCTGCCCCGGGAAAAAAGAGAGAGAGAGAGAGCGCCCGGGACAGAGCAGCCAGCCTTCCGCCCAGTAGCTACCCGCCAACCACCACCTCCAATGGTTGCACCTCCTCCCGGGCCAGACTTGCCACATACAATGAAAGGAACTCTCCCCCCTTAGCGGCGCTGTCCGTTTACAGCCGCTTCCCATTGTTATTGATGTTGCTGTACTGAGGGATCCAATCCAATCCAATCCAACTTTATTTGTTAAGCACTTTAAAACAACCAATGTTGACCAAGGTGCTGTACAGAAGAATAAACAAAACATCATAAACAGACAACATAACAGCTCACATGGGGCGCAAAAATTACATATGAAATACAACAATAAATTAAAAACCATAAAACATGAGTAAAAATAATAGCCACGCAATAAAAGCAATCAAAATAAGAAATTAAATCAAGTAAATAAAGTCGACATCTTACTGGGTATCAAAGGCCACGGAGAAGAGATGGGTTTTGAGAAGTGATTTAAAAACAGACAGAGAAGAGGCCTGTTTAATGTGGAGAGGCAGATCGTTCCATAATTTGGGTGCCGACACAGCAAAGGCACGGTCCCCTCTGAGCTTCCGCTTAGTTTTAGGCCCACTCAGGAGCAGCTGATGATCTGATCTGAGAGAGCGGGCGGGTGTATAAGGGTGTAGAAGCTCAGATAGGTAGGGCGGGGCAAGACCATGCAGGGATTTAAAAGCAAATAAAATAATTTTAAAATGGATCCTAAACTGAAAAGGCAACCAGTGGAGTGAGGCTAAAATGTGCGAAATGTGCTCATGTTTACGTGTGCCAGTTAAAAGACGTACAGCTGCATTCTGTACCATCTGGAGACGGGCGATGGAGGACCCACTAACTCCCACATACAGTGCATTGCAGTAATCGAGCCGAGTGGTAACAAAGGCGTAGCTAAAGTCTATCTTTCTTGACTAACAACCTAACCTTCGGCCTACAAGACACAGGTAAATTTTCGTGCCTTATTTTTGGGTAAAAAATAGCATCTTCACTGTCGGGAAATACGGTACTGCTCCACAGCGCGAGAAACATAGAAACATAGAAATAAGTGCAGGTGGAGGCCATTCGGCCGTTCGAGCCAGCAGCGCCATTCAAAATGATAATAGCTGATTATCCGGAATCAGTACCCTGTTCTTGCTTTCTCCCCATATCCTGTGATTCCGTTAGCCATAAGAGCTCCATCTAACTCTCTCTTGAATACATCCAGTGAATTGGCCTCCACTGCCTTCTGTGGCAGAGAATTCCACAGATTCACAACTCTCTGGGTGAAAAAGTTTTTCCTCACCTCAGTCCTAAATGGCCTACCCCTTATTCTTAAACTGTGACCCCTGGTTCAAGACTCCCCCAACATGGGGAACATTTTTCCTGTCCAATCCCTTTAGAATTTTACATGTTTATAAAATCCTTTCTCATCCTTCTAAATTCCAGTGAATATAAGAAATGCAGAAGTGTCAATAACATTCCACACCTGCATAGACACGTTGCATAACTCAGCTCTGGAAAAAAATAGACTTACATTTACGTAACATCTTTTACGCCTTTTTAGGATGTGACTAAGCACTTTGTAGTCAATGTTTTTGTTGGAGTGAAGTAATTGGCATGATGTTGTAGAAATTATAGCAATTATCTGCACAATGAACACGGCATTATGATGGTAACCACCTAATTTGTTCTTTTTAAGTAATGTTGACTGTGTATTAAGTAATATAAATATTGGATCTCACTGGGGATTACTGCCCTGTTTTTCAAAACAGCACTACAGCAATTTTAAAATTGCCTCAGAGTGGAAGAACTTTGAGTTCATATAGTCAGTCATAGTTATGCAGCGGAAAAACAGACCCTTCTGTCCAACTAGTTCATGCTGAACAAAATGCCCCATCTGAGCTAGTCCCATTTGTTTGCATTTGGCCCATAACTCTCTACACCTTTCATATTGAAAAGAATGGAAAAATAAGTGTGAACATTTGTGTTTGACTATATGCAGTAGTATGTGGACCCACCAGCCGACAATTTAAAGGGAGAACGTTACCATCGAGCAGCACCAGTGATGGCTTTGTGATGTCGATGGTGAGGAAGAACTTCCTGACCAACAACATATGTGCCAGCAGGCCCAGTGGTATTAGGGTGTAATGGAGAAAGTCCCACTCACCCTAAAGCGGCCTTTTCACGGGGCGACTTGACGCAAGAGTTAACCAGAGTTTAACATCGTGGGAACCTCGTGCGATAACAGTACGGCATTCGTGGACCACCGTGGACCACCGTAGCGCTAACGGCAGGTAATCGTGTATCTTGGTCACTCGGGAGAAAATTCAAGAAAGTTTGAATTTCTCCAAGAGTGACTTGTACACTTGTGGTTGAGCATTGCAACATTATATGGACGTAGTGGCCAGTGCGATATCCGTAATAACTCTTGCGGGTACCGTGGGAGCTCCTGCTAACGGTGAACCCGGAAGCTGGACAGAGGGGACAGAAGGTGAGTAAAAATTGTCTTCTGTGGGATTGAATTTAAAAAATAAATAAAAATAAAGATTTGCATCCGCATATGGACATCAACTTATTCATGAGTTATGTTAATGAGATTCAAGAAAATAACTATAATCTTTAAAAGGGACATTAAAAGGGACTTTACTGAAAGGTTACGCATTTTTATGGTCCGTGAGAAATTTTTCACATGTACTTCTTTGAGAGATACAGGTCGGAGTCCTCGCCGACTAGCGATCGATGCCTTTCCGAAGCAGGGTCCGGAACGCTACCAATCAATGTTCTACAGAGACCCGTGTAAGGAGTGAACTGCACATGCTGGTTTAAACCGAAGACAGACACAAAAAGCTGGAGTAACTCAGCGAGTCAAGCAGCATCTCTGGAGAAAAATAGCTGATGTTTCGGGACGAGACACATCTTCAGACTCAATTCCGATTAGGCTGTCTGAAGAAGGGTTCCGATTCGAATCGCCACCTATTCTTTTTCTCCAGAGATGCTGCCTGACCCGCTGACTTACTCCAGCTTTTTATGTTTTTCTTCCCAGATCTGACTTACCTGCTGAGTTACACCAACATTTTGTGTCCTTCTGTGCGTATTAACCAGCATTAACCAGCGTCTGCAGTTCCTTTAGACATTACCTAACTTCAGATTTTAGAGATATAGCGCGTGGGAACTCCTGCGAACGGTAAACCCGGAAGCTGGACAGAGGGGACAGAAGGTGAGTAAAAAACGTGGTCTCAATATCGACAAGGGAACATGTGTCCTTCGAGGACGTCCCACCTAATTGTCATTGTTGGATAATCTTTTTAACAGGAACACTTGCAGAGATGGCTCCCAGAAAATCTCAAAGAAAGGGGGTAAAGCGTGTCAGAGATGTTTTTGCCATGTTGCTCTATTCAGTTTCTATATTGTTTCAGTTTCTATATCTATATTGTTGCTCTATTCAGTTTCCCAGGGGGTCGGGACGGGACTGGAGTTGGGAGGGAAAGGTGGTGGAGTCGAGGGAGAGGAGGGGGAGACAGATGGGGGTGTCTTCATTTACTGGCGGCGGGTGTCTGTCACTGAAACAGGCAGGTGAGATTTCACATCCACCTTGTGTGTGCCTCTCTCTCTCTCTCCCTCCCTCTTACACAGGCTGAGAGACTCTGCCTCTGTGAGTGTACGTCTCTTTCTCCCCCTCTCCCACACACAGTAAGACTGAGGTACTGTGCTCAGTCCATCTGTGTCTCCCACATACACAGTAAAACATGTCTCCAAATGAGCCAATTCAACCAAGGGAGGATATTTATAATGTGTGAAAAAAAAAGTTACATCATTTGTGTCACGTGTAGTTCACGATGTTCATTCAAGATTTAACGCGAAAGCTCGGGAGACGGACAAGTCACTCGCACAAATAACAGAAATGCCGAGTACGTGGGAACTCTTTATCTACCACCCGTTATATCGTGCGAGACTCGTGCTGGACCACGACCACTTCACTCTGGTGACATCTTGCGTCAACTCGCCCCGTGAAAAAGCCCCATAATGCTGCAGGTTTTGCAGCACCTGCGTCACCGTGTGCTGGGCCTGAGATTGGGAGCACGAAGGAAATGGTTGACATGCTGCCAACCTCTCCTGCTGACATTGGAGACCACTGTGTAGCAACTTGCCTCCCCAGGGTCAAGATCAACCCCAGAAAAAATGCTAACCCAGCAACTTACAAGGTTTCAGTACAATGACTGATGTCCCCTTGAATAAAGTCATAAACCAACGGCTTCAACCCAGTGCCTTTGGAAATTGTGGACTATAGACAATAGGTGCAGGAGTAGGCCATTTGGCCCTTCGAGCCAGCACCGCCATTCAATGTGATCATGGCTGATCATCCACAATCAGTACCCCGTTCCTGCCTTCTCTCCATATCCCTTAACTCCGCTATCCCTAAGAGCTCTACCTAACTCTCTCTTGAAAGCATCCAGAGAACCAGCCTCCGCCGTCCTCTGAGGCAGAGAATTCCACACACTCACAACTCTCTGTGTGAAAACGCTTTTCCTCATCTCCGTTCTAATGGCTTACTACTTATTCTTAAATTATGGCCCCTGGTTCTGGACTCCCCCAACATTGGAAACATGTTTCCTTCCTCTAGCGTGTCCAAACACTTAATAATCTTATGTTTCAATAAGATACCCTCTCATCCTTCTAAATTCCAGAGTGTACAAGCCCAGCCGCTCCAATCTATCAACATATGACACTCCCACCATCCCGGGAATTAACCTTGTGAACCTGCGCTGCACCCCCTCAATAGCAAGAATGTCCTTCCTCAAGTTTGGAGAGATACAAGTTAGGAACCTATAATCACAGATCAAGGAAGACAATTAGCAAAGTTCCAAAAAATCATTCACTGATATGAATGGTAAATTTGTGTGTAGAAAAACAAGAGCAAATACATTGAAGATACTGAACATACCAGATCTAATGTTCTAAAAGGCATGTAAGTTTACCACATTTGTGGAAATGACCTCAAGTTACAAAGGAATTTTGCTTTGAAAAGAATATTAATGTAAATATGAGCCAACAGTAGGATCAATAATGGGAAAGGGTACCAAGTGCTGGAATAACTCAGCTGTAAGGCATGTTTCATGTCTGGACCCGTCTTCAGACTCATGATTCGGGTTGGGACCCCTCTACAGACTTATTTTGTGTAAACCAGCATCTGCAGTTTCTTGTCTCAAAAATAATGGGGACTCTGGCATTGAATTTGGGTTAAATGAGTGTGAGTGACACGATAACCTGGCATGGTGCGAAGCTCTAATTACAGGAAGGATAATTACATAACATTGACGAAGTGGTAGGAGTACATTTTATATCACATAAAAACAAAACCATTGATGAATAAAAAAAATATTAAAAATTAAAGTTTTTCCTGACAAGGTATTTCAAGCATTTTCTCTTTTATTTATTAAAATTGAGAACACATTCTGGCAAGACTAAGCACCATTAGTTCAAATGAAATGGGTACTACATAATGGGCAAAAGGCAAAGAGCAAACAAATTCAGCTCTGCAGAAATTGGATGAAATTGTTGAAAATGAATTGAGAAAATGTATTTAAAGTGAAGTTAACATAATCTTGTTTAAAGGATTTTCTGGAATAACATTAATATGTGCACTGAGATTCATACCAAACATATAATATCAAACCAAATGTTAATCTAATCCATTGTCAATGCCAATTGACATAGAAGAATTGGTGAACAAACAGAAACTCCATGGAGTACCACTGAAAATGTCACAGAATTATGGGGCAATACCCATTGTGGTGGAAACTGAGACAGATCGTGCAGTGTGGTTTTCTGGAGTTTATTGTGTGATCTTAATAGAGCAGTGATGACCAAAAAAAACCCTCTGCCTATCGAAAGAGTCATACAGCACGGGAACTGGCCCTTTGGCCCACATCACTACGACAACGAAGATGCTCTTATCTAAGCTAGCCCCATTTGCCCATGTCCCTTTAAATCTTTCCTACTCTCTAGAATTTTGCACTGATTGACGGGAGAGAAGAACTTCACTAAGTTAGAGTTTAAGTTTTGTGCCTTACCCAGCTTAAGGTACATTAGGAAAACTACCATTGCTTAGCAAGAACACTCACAAGGAGTTGCACTCATAAAATTATTTTAATCAAACTAGAATAAGCCCTCCAGCTTTGTTCAAGCAATTAGGGTGTCGATTGTAACTGCCACAGAGAAGGAACATTTTCATAGATTCTTCAACAGAATGCCACACTGAAAAGCATAGAACATGTCTTTGTGGAGAAGAAAGTGACTTATTTAAGTCCGTGAGTAGATGACAATGGGTTGCAGTCAGTGAAGAGAAAGCTCTGTGATCCAATGCCACACTAGGTCTCTTTGAATTTGCCAGTGTTGATTCCATATCAACAACATTAAACAAAGACAGGAAAATCCCACACAGGCACAGGGAGAACATGCAAACTCTGCAATGGAAGACATTTAAAGACTGCATGGATGAACTACAAAAAATTGTTCATCCCAGTTTGGCAAAAGAATAAATCAGGGAAGGTAGTGCATCCGTGGATAACAAGGGAAATCAGGGATAGTATCAAATCGAAGGATGATGCGTACAAATTAGCCAGAAAAAGCAGCATACCGGAGGACTGGGAGAAATTCAGAGACCAGCAGAGGTGGACAAAGGGCTTAATTAGGAAAGGAAAAATAGATTATGAAAGAAAACTGGCAGGGAACATAAAAACTGACTGCAAAAGTTTTTATAGATATGTGAAAAGAAAGAGATTAGTTAAAACAAATGTAGGTCCCTTGCAGTCAAAAACAGGTGAGTTGATCATGGGGAACAAGGATATGGCGGACCAATTGAATAACTACTTTGGTTCCGTCTTCACTAAGGAAGACATAAATAATCTGCCGGAAATAGCAGGGGACCGCGGGTCAAAGGAGTTGGAGGAATTGATTGAAATCCAGGTTAGCCGGGAAGTGGTGTTGGGTAAATTAAATGGATTAAAGGCCGATAAATCCCCAGGGCCAGATAGGCTGCATCCCAGAGTACTTAAGGAAGTAGCTCCAGAAATAGTGGATGCATTAGTAATAATCTTTCAAAACTCTTTAGATTCTGGAGTAGTTCCTGAGGATTGGCGGGTAGCAAACGTAACCCCACTTTTTAAGAAGGGAGGGAGAGAGAAAACGGGGAATTACAGACCAGTTAGTCTAACATCGGTAGTGGGGAAACTGCTAGAGTCAGTTATTAAAGATGGGATAGCAGCACATTTGGAAAGTGCTGAAATCATTGGACAAAGTCAGCATGGATTTACAAAAGGTAAATCATGTCTGACGAATCTTATAGAATTTTTCGAGGATGTAACTAGTAGCGTGGATAGGGGAGAACCAGTGGATGTGGTGTATCTGGACTTCCAGAAGGCTTTCGACAAGGTCCCACATAAGAGATTAGTTTACAAACTTAAAGCACACGGCATTGGGGGTTCAGTATTGATGTGGATAGAGAACTGGCTGGCAAACAGGAAGCAAAGAGTAGGAGTAAACGGGTCCTTTTCACAATGGCAGGCAGTGACTAGTGGGGTACCGCAAGGCTCAGTGCTGGGACCCCAGCTATTTACAATATATATTAATGATCTGGATGAGGGAATTGAAGGCAATATCTCCAAGTTTGCGGATGACACTAAGCTGGGGGGCAGTGTTAGCTGTGAGGAGGATGCTAGGAGACTGCAAGGTGACTTGGATAGGCTGGGTGAGTGGGCAAATGTTTGGCAGATGCAGTATAATGTGGATAAATGTGAGGTTCTCCATTTTGGTGGCAAAAACAGGAAAGCAGACTATTATCTAAATGGTGGCCGACTAGGTAAAGGGGAGATGCAGCGAGACCTGGGTGTCATGGTACACCAGTCAATGAAAGTGGGTATGCAGGTGCAGCAGGCAGTGAAGAAAACGAATGGTATGTTAGCTTTCATAGCAAAAGGATTTGAGTATAGGAGCAGGGAGGTTCTACTGCAGTTGTACAGGGTCTTGGTGAGACCACACCTGGAGTATTGCGTACAGTTTTGGTCTCCAAATCTGAGGAAGGACATTATTGCCATAGAGGGAGTGCAGAGAAGGTTCACCAGACTGATTCCTGGGATGTCAGGACTGTCTTATGAAGAAAGACTGGATAGACTTGGTTTATACTCTCTAGAATTTAGGAGATTGAGAGGGGATCTTATAGAAACTTACAAAATTCTTAAGGGGTTGGACAGGCTAGATGCAGGAAGATTGCTCCCGATGTTGGGGAAGTCCAGGACAAGGGGTCACAGCTTAAGGATAAGGGGGAAATCCTTTAAAACCGAGATGAGAAGAACTTTTTTCACACAGAGAGTGGTGAATCTCTGGAACTCCCTGCCACAGAGGGTAGTCGAGGCCAGTTCATTGGCTATATTTAAGAGGGAGTTAGATGTGGCCCTTGTGGCTAAGGGGATCAGAGGGTATGGAGAGAAGGCAGGTACGGGATACTGAGTTGGATGATCAGCCATGATCATATTGAATGGCGGTGCAGGCTCGAAGGGCCGAATGGCCTACTCCTGCACCTAATTTCTATGTTTCTATGTTTCTATGTAACTCCACACAGGCAATACCCCACATCAGAAATGAACTTGGTTCTCTCAAGTTATGAAGCAGCATCAATGTGATGCCTTCAGATTAGGGAATGGAATGATCGACAAACAAGTCTGAGTGTAGTTGTTTCACTGTGGACATTATGAATTGTCTCCCACCCAAGGTTGCATAAAATTGATCCGTTGGATGAAAAATACCAAAAGAATTGCAAGCAAGATTATGGAAGAAATCCATGTCGAACTTTTAGGCATAGTGTCTATTGTTTGGCAGAGGCAATGATATAGAAGACTGAAATGGTATGTCAGGATTCCAAGTGTAGATGTGGCCTACAAGATTGTTCCAGTGGGTCGAGATAGTTTATTGCGAAAAAGTTGAAAACATTAATATTAATTAGCAATCATCTGGTTAAATGTAAAGTATGTGGGTTTATAGCCTCAGAATAAAAGGACGTTCCTTTAAAAAGGAGATGAGGAGAAAATTCTTTAGTCAGAGGGTGATGAATCCGTGTAATTCATTATCACAGATGGCTGAGGAGGCTGTCAATGGGTATTTTTAAGGCAAAGATAGATTCTTGATTAGTTTGGGTCAAGGGTTATGGGGAGAAGGCAGGAGAATGGGATTGAGTGGGCGAGATAGATCAGCCATGAAGGACTGGCGGAGTAGACCTGATGGACCGAAAGGCCTAATTCTGCTCCTATCACTGATGAACTTATGAACTTATACATCCCACAAAATGTATGATGGGGACCAAAGAACTATCTCCACCGCAGGGTCACAGGGAATTGTATCAGATGGTGGACCACAATTTAGCTTGTTTCAGTTTGAACGAAAGGGTTACGCAATGGAATAAAGTAGGTTTCACTTGTCCTTTGTCACTTCAAATGGGGAAGGAGATTTCCTTCGTGAGGTAATGGAAAGGTCAATTTTCACAGTGAAGGAGATATTGAAGAACCAAATTATGAAAACTTAATTGAACATCATCAGGAAACAAATGAATATCAACACCTTAGTTTGAGATTGTGATTCTTGCTTCTAGTGGTTTCTTTTAGGATAAATATTACATTCACATGTGCTTGGGTGGAGTCAGTGGTATCTTCGACTCCACCCACTAAATTCAAATCTAAAGTAGGGAAATCGGGAGAGGACTCTCGAGCTCCGACGATTGCTTCACCAGCAGAGGATAATGTGGGGGGGCAGGGAGCTAGAAGGAAGGTTCCTCAGAAGTGGGTGCCGAAATTAATTGGGAAACCAAGCGCAGAAGTAAAGGAATCCTTCCTAAAGTATAGAGATTCCGTAAGCAGAAAGAGCATTTTCTCTGAGGGTGAGACAGTTGGTGAGACAGTAGAGTATATGAAATAGCTGATCCTGATATCGCTAATATTTACAATTGGAACAAATTCCCAATATCATGGATATGGAACGGATTCCGTATAGGCAATTCCCTAGCTGCCTACTCCACCTTTAGCATTAGATCCCGCAGTAGGTGCAGACTATCCCCGGGCTACAGACGTCCCCGTTCCAGTGCAACCTGGTTCAACGGCAGCTAAATCCTTCCAGAGACCTGTGCTAAGAATCCAGGGAAGAGGCAATTCTGGATTTCGTATTCCATGTAAAGAACTGGATTTGATTAGAGAGTTTAACATAGAAACATAGAAACATAGAAATTAGGTGCAGGAGTAGGCCATTCGGCCCTTCGAGCCTGCACCGCCATTCAATATGATCATGGCTGATCATCCAACTCAGTATCCCGTACCTGCCTTCTCTCCATACCCTCTGATCCCCTTAGCCACAAGGGCCACATCTAACTCCCTCTTAAATATAGCCAATGAACTGGCCCCGACTACCCTCTGTGGCAGGGAGTTCCAGAGATTCACCACTCTCTGTGTGGAAAAAGTTCTTCTCATCTCGGTTTTAAAGGATTTCCCCCTTATCCTTAAGCTGTGACCCCTTGTCCTGGACTTCCCCAACATCGGGAGCAATCTTCCTGCATCTAGCCTGTCCAACCCCTTAAGAATTTTGTAAGTTTCTATAAGATCCCCTCTCAATCTCTTAAATTCTAGAGAGTATAAACCAAGTCTATCCAGTCTTTCTTCATAGGTCAGTCCTGACATCCCAGGAATCAGTCTGGTGAACCTTCTCTGCACTCCCTCTATGGCAATAATGTCCTTCCTCAGATTTGGAGACCAAAACTGTACGCAATACTCCAGGTGTGGTCTCACCAAGACCCTGTACAACTGCAGTAGAACCTCCCTGCTCCTATACTCAAATAAGGTAAAGAAACCACTAGGAGGTGGTGTGTAGTAGATAAAATAGGAGATAAAATTCAACCTACAATTTGAGAGGGAGAAGATGAATTTGGATGTGTCGGTATTACAGCTGAGCAAATGAGAAGGGAGGAGCTATCCAAAGTTGACTGGAAAGGGACCTTAACAAGAATGACGGTGGAATCGCATTTGGCGTAATTTCTGGGAATAATTCGGAAGATGTAGGATTTTTTCACTTCAAAGAGGAAAAAAAAATTCTAGGGTTTTAATGAGGCGACCGCGGATGACAAGGGAAGTCAAGGTCAGCATAAAACTCAAAGAGAATGCATATAACATGATAAAGGTTTGTGGGGAGCCAGAGGGTCGGGAAGCTTTTAAAGAACAACAGAAGGTAACTAAAAAGGCAATACGAGGAGAAAAGATGAAACACGAAAGTACGCTAGTCAATAATATAAAAGAGTTTCTTCAGATATATAAAGACTGAGAAAGATAGCAGGACAAAAGAGAGTGAGTGGATGCTATTTACCTAGTTTTTCAGAAAGCCTTCGATAAAGTGCTGCACTTGAGATTGCTAAAGAAGATGAGAGTCGTGGTATCAAAGAGCAGAGACTAGCATGGATCGCAGGTTGGCTGGATGGCAGAAGGCAAAGAGTGACAATAAAGGGGGCTTTTTCTGGCTGGCTGCCAGTGACTAGTGGAGTTTTGCAGGGGTCGGTGCTGGGGCCGCTACATTTCATGTTGCATATTAATGATTTGGATGAGGGGATTGAAGGCTTTGTGGCCAAGTGTTAGATTAGATTAGATTTACTTTATTAATCCCCTTATTCAGGGGAAATTCAGATGTCCTTGCAGCACACTAATAAAAATACAACATAGCATTCAAGAAGTTCAACACCAAAACACAAAACACATCCCCCCACAGTGGTTCCCACTGTGGGGGAAGGCACAAAGTCCAGTCCCCATCCTCTTGTCCACCCAGAGTCGGGCCTATTGAGGCCTCCACAGTCGCCGCCACGGCGCCCGATGTTCTCGCCGGGTGATGGTGCTCCGGCGTCGGGAGAACCCTCAGCGGCTTTGGGTGCCAGGAACGGCCGCCTTCTTACCGGAGACCGCGGATTCCAAGCCAACAGACCGCGCCGAACGGAGCTCCACACACTGGCGATCTCGGCAAGAGATCCCAGGCTCCGGGATGTAAAGTTCAGCTCCGCAGCTGGCCGCTCCACAGAACCGCGGCTCCACAATGTTCTCATCGGCGGTCCCAGCATACTGGAGTTCCAGCGCGGCGACCCAGGAAAGGCATCGCCCGCTCCGCGATAGCGCTCCAGCGCTGTGCCGCTGCCAAAGCCGAGGTTCTGGCCAGGTCCCCTCAGGAAACGTCGCTCCAGGACCCGCTGGTAGGCCGCGAGGATAGGTCGAAGGTGCTGCTCGGAGGAAGGCAGCCTCTCCGACCAGGTAGGGACTTGAAAAAGCAGTTTCCCCCTTCCCCCCCACCACCCCCCACACATAAAAAGATTAGACCCCCCGACTACACACTTTAACGTACTAAAAATAATAAAAAAGAAGTGAAAAAAACGGACAGCTGCAGGACAGGCAGCCGTACAGGACAGCGCCTCCTCAATAGTGTGCAGATGATACAAAGATGATACAAAGATAGGTGGAGGAGCAGGTAGTGTTAAGAAAACAGGAACTCTGCAGGCGGACTTGGACAGGTTGGGAGAGTGGGCAGTGAAGTGGCAGATGGAATAGTGTGGTGTATTGCAATTTGGTAGTAGGAATAAAGACGTAGACTATTTTCTAAATGGGGAGAGAATCCAGAAATTGGAAGTGCAAACGGACTTGGGTGGCTGGTGCAGGATTCCCAAAAAAGTTAATTTGCAAGTCAAATTGGTGGTAAGGAAGGCAAACTCATTTATTTCAAGAGGACTCGAACACAAAAACAGGGATGTAATGCTGTGGCCCCATAAGGTGCTGATCAAGCAGCATTTGGAATATTGTGAGCAATTCTGGGCCCCATATCTGAGGAATGATGTGTTGGCTCTGTTGAGGGTCCAGAGGAGGTTTACAAGAATTATCCCGGGAATGAGTGGGTTAACAAATGATGAACGTTTGACGGCACTGGGCCTGTACTCGTTGGAGTTTAGAAGGATGAGGGGGTACCTCATTGAAACTTATTGAATAGTGAAAGGCCTGGATAGAGTGGATTTGAAGAGGATGTTTCCACTAGTGGGAGAGTCTAGGACTAGAGGTCATAGCCTCAGAATCAAATTCCTTTTGGGAGGAGATGAGGAGGAATTTCTTTAGTCAGAATATGGTGAATCTGTGGAATCCATTGCCACAGACGGCTGGGGAGGCCGTCAATGGATATTTTAAAGGCAGAGATATATAGATTCTTGATTAGTACAGCTGTCAGGGGCTATGGGGAGGAGGCAGGAGAATGGGGTTAGAAGGAGGAGATAGATCAACCATGATTGAAGGACGGAGTAGACTTGATGGACCGAATGGCCTAATAACTTATGAACTTATGAACTCATGAAAACATACAAACTCCGTACTGACAGCAACCCCTGACAGGATCGAACCCGGGTCTCTGGCACTGTGAGGCAGCAACTCTACCGCTGTGCCACTGTGCCATACCTCTTTAAAATTAACCTATGTCATCAGTGAATTTGCTCCTGCAGTTGAACTTGAATATTCTGATTCTTAGCCTTGTCTTCTTATGGTTCTAATCTGATTGTGTGCAAGCATTGCTTCATTCATGATTGTTCAGCCACAAGCACAGTCCTATTCCTGACCTCCGCAGCCAAGAAGGATCTGGGCATCAGACACGGGGGAACACTGCCATCTGCAGGTTCTCTGCGAGTTGCACATCACCCTGTTATGGGAACTACCTTGCCATTCTTCCCTCATCTCTGGATCTCAATCCTGAAGATCACTACCAACAACATTATGGGAATACCATCACCAGAAGGATTGCAGCATTACAAGTGGTAATATATGGAAAGGCACTAAATGCTGGTCTTGGCAACAACACCCACGTCCTTCCAACCAATAAATAATACAATTTAATGCTGCACAATTAGTGGACATCTGCTCCAAAGCCAACAATCTGGGGTATCAGCCTCCACCTCCAATGCCTCTTACCCATGCTTCAATGTGAGTACGGAATTGCAGTTGTCAGTTCCAATTTTTTCATACATACATTATATATATATACACTGAACTGTTTCATTGTTTATTATGGTGTTTACAGAGTACTGTCTTTGTGTTGCTGCAAGTAAGAATTTTATTGTTCCATTTTGGGACATAGATACATAGAAAATAGGTGCAGGAGTAGGCCATTCGGCCCATCGAGCCTGCACCGCCATTCAATATGATCATGGCTGATCATCCAACTCAGTATCCCGTACCTGCCTCCTCTCCATACCCCCTGATCCCTTTAGCCACAAGGGCCACATCTAACCCTCTTAAATATAGCCAATGAACTGGCCTCGACTACCCTCTGTGGCAGGGAGTTCCAGAGATTCACCACTCTCTGTGTGAAAAATGTTTTTCTCATCTCGGTCTTAAAGGATTTCCCCCTTATCCTTAAGCTGTGACCCCTTGTCCTGGACTTCCCCAACATCGGGAACAATCTTCCTGCATCTAGCCTGTCCAACCTCTTAAGAACTTTGTAAGTTTCTATAAGATCCCCCCTCAATCTCCTAAATTCTAGCGAGTATAAGCCGAGTCTATCCAGTCTTTCTTCATATGAAAATCCTGACATCCCAGGAATCAGTCTGGTGAACCTTCTCTGCACTCCCTCTATGGCCGACCAAAACTGTACGCAATACTCCAGGTGTGGTCTCACCAAGACCCTGTACAACCTCCCTGCTCCTATACTCAAATCCTTTTGCTATGAATGCTAACATACCATTCGCTTTCTTCACTGCCTGCTGCACCTGCATGCCTACTTTCAATGACTGGTGTACCATGACACTCAGGTCTCGTTGCATCTCCCCTTTTCCTAATCGGCCACCATTTAGATAATAGTCTGCTTTCCTGTTTTGGCCACCAAAGTGGATAACCTCACATTTATCCACATTATACTGCATCTGCCAGACATTTGCTCACTCACCCAGCCTATCCAAGTCATCTTGCAGCCTCCTAGCATCCTCCTCACAGCTAACACTGCCCCCCAGCTTAGTGTCATCCGCAAACATGGAGATGTTGCATTCAATTCCCTCGTCCAAATCATTAATATATATTGTAAATAGCTGGGATCCCAGCACTGAGCCGCGGTACCCCACTAGTCACTGCCTGCCATTGTGAAAAGGACCCGTTTACTCCTACTCTTTGCTTCCTGTTTGCCAGCCAGTTCTCTATCCGCATCAATACTGAACCCCCAATACTGTGTGCTTTAAGTTTGTATACTAATCTCTTAATTGGGACATATAACAATAACACACTCTTGACTCTTGACATCATTTAAATGAACTGTGGCATCATTTAAATTAAACATGGAACTGCAGATGCTGGTTAAAACACAAAAGGACATAAAGTGTTGGAGTACCTCAGCCACTCAGGCAGCACTTCGGAGAACACAAATAGGTGATGTTTCGAATCGAGACCCTTCTTCAGGCTTGAATGTATAACTGTTATGTTGAATTAACTGTATCGGTTAACGTGTGCAAGGATTAAGATCGATATGAGAATGGCCCTATTCCTATTGCAGATCCTCAATGTTGATATGGTGAAATTTGAGAAGAATCTTGGGTTATGGCCATTGTTGTATTAAATGAATGAGAAAAGTAATGAAAGAGAGAGACACAAGGAACTCCAGATGCTGGAATCTTGCAGAAAACTTAATGTGCTGGAGTAACTCAGCGGGTTAGGCAGCATCTAGGGAAAGAATGGCTAGGCGACGATTCAGAATGGGACCCTTCTTCAGACTGATTGTAGATGCTGGAAAAGAGGTAGAGGTGGGATAAAGCCTAGAAAGTGATAGATGAAAACAAATTAGGAGGTTTTGAATGACAGAGGGGTGAACATAGGGTGAGTTATGAAAAGGAGACAAAAGGGTGTCGGGATAAGGAGAGATGCAGAGTGAAATGTAAATTTATAGTGAGGGTTATAGGTGGAAGAGGATGTGGGAGATATTGAACAATATTAATAGCAAAAGGACAACGAGGGATAAAATTGGTCCATTAGAGAGACAGAGTGGACAGCTATCTGCAGAGCCAAAAGAGATGGGGGTGATATTGAACAATTTATTTTCTTCGGTATTCACCAAGGAGAAGGATATTGAATTATGTGAGGTAAGGGAAACAAGTAGGGTAGCTATGGAAACTATAAGATTCAAAGAAAAAGAAGTACTGACACTTTTGAAAAATATAAAAGTGGATAAGTCTCCAGGTCCTGACAGGATATTCCCTAGGACATTGAGGGAAGTTAGTGTAGAAATAGCAGGGGCTATGACAGAAATATTTCAAATGTCATTAGAAATGGGAATAGTGCCGGAGGATTGGCGTACTGCGCATGTTGTTCCATTGTTTAAAAAGGGTTCTAAGAGTAAACCTAGCAATTATAGGCGTTAGTTTGACTTCAGTGGTGGGCAAATTAATGGAAAGGATACTTAGAGATAATATATATAAGCATCTGGATAAACAGGGTCTGATTAGGGACAGTTAACATGGATTTGTGCCTGGAAGGTCATGTTTGTCTAATCTTCTTGAATTTTTTGAAGAGGTTACTAGGGAAATTGATGAGGGTAAAGCAGTGGATGTTGTCTATATGGACTTTAGTAAGGCCTTTGACAAGGTTCCTCGTGGAACGTTGGTTAAGAAGGTTCAATTGTTGGGTATTAATGCAGGAGTAGCAAGATGGATTCAACAGTGGCTGAATGGGAGATGCCAGAGAGTAATGGTGGATGGCTGTTTGTCAGGTTGGAGGCCGGTGACTAGTGGGATGCCTCAGGGATATGTGTTGGGTCCACTGTTGTTTGTCATGTACATCAATGATCTGGATGATGGTGTGGTAAATTGGATTAGTAAGTATGCAGATGATACTAAGATAGGTGGTGTTGTGGATAATGAAGTAGATTTCCAAAGTCTACAGAGAAATTTAGGCCATTTGGAAGAATGGGCTGAAAGATGGCAGATGGAGTTTAATGCTGATAAGTGTGAGGTGCTACATCTTGGCAGGATAAATCAAAATAGGACGTACATGGTAAATGGTAGCGAATTGAGGAATGCAGTTGAACAGAGGGATCTAGGATTAACTGTGCATAGTTCCCTGAAGGTGGAATCTCATGTAGATAGGGTGGTAAAGAAAGCCTTTATAAATCAGAGCATTGGATATAGAGGTCTTTAAAATGATGAGAGGGATAGACAGAGTTGATGCGATCAAGCTTTTCCCTTTGAGAATAGGGAAGATTCAAACAAGAGGACATGACTTCAGAATTAAGGGACAGAAGTTTAGGGGTAACATGAGGGGGAACTTCTTTACTCAGAGAGTGGTAGCGGTGTGGAATGAGTTTCCAGTGGAAGTGGTGGCGGCAGGTTCGTTGGTATCATTTAAGAATAAATTGGATAGGCATATGGATGAGAAGGGAATGGAGGGTTATGGTATGAGTGCAGGCAGGTGGGACTAAGGGAAAAAAATTGTTCGGCACGGACTTGTAGGGCCGAGATGGCCTGTTTCCGTGCTGTAATTGTTATATGGTTATATGGTTATATAGAAGTTGGGATGTAATGTTAAAATTGTACAAGGCATTGGTGAGACCAATTCTGGAGTATGGTGTACAATTTTGGTCGCCCAATTATAGGAAGGATGTCAACAAAATAGAGAGAGTACAGAGGAGATTTACTAGAATGTTGCCTGGGTTTCAGCAACTAAGTTACAGAGAAAGGTTGAATAAGTTAGGTCTTTATTCTTTGGAGCGCAGAATGTTAAGGGGGGGACGATAGAGGTCTTTAAAATGATGAGAGGGGTAGACAGAGTTGACGTGGATAATCTTTTCCCATTGAGAGTAGGGAAGATTCAAACAAGAGGACATGACTTGAGAATTAAGGGACAGAAGTTTAGGGGTAACATGAGGGGGAACTTCTTTACTCAGAGAGTGATAGCTGTGTGGAATGAGCTTCCAGTGGAAGTGGTGGAGGCAGGTTCAATTTTATAATTTAAAAATAAATTGGGTAGGTATATGGACGGGAAAGGAATGGAGGGTTATGGTCTGAGTGCAGGTAGATGGGACTAGGGGAAAATAAGTGTTCGGCACAGACTAGAAGGGCCGAGATGGCCTGTTTCCGTGCTCTAATTGTTATATGGTTATATGTTTATCAAGGAGTACAAATAACTTGGAGTTTACCTGGACAGTAAACTGCACTAGTCCAGGAACACTGAGGGCTTGTACAAGAAGGGACAGAGCTTGCTGTACTTTTGGAGAAGGCTCTGCTCCTTCATCGTCTGCAGTAAGATAGAAACATAGAATATACAAACATAGAAAATAGGTGCACTAGCCTACTGGGCCCTTCGAGCTAACACCGCCATTTAATATGATAATGGCGGAACATCCAGAATCAGTATCCTGTTGCTGCAGATGTTCTAACAATCAGCGGTAGCCAGCGCCATCTTCTTCACTGTCATGTGCTGGGGCAGCAGGGCGAAGGCCGCGGACATCAACATGATTAACAAGCTCATCAGGAAGCCTGTCTCCGTCCTGGGGGCAGAGTTGGATTCACTGGAGATGGTCATGGAGGGGAGGATGCGCCTCAAACTGCAGAGCATCCTGGACAATTCAGCTTATCCCCTCCATGACACACTGGTCAACCTGAGGAGTACCTTCAGTAACAGACTGGTTCCACTAAGATGCAGGACACAACGCCACAGGAGATCATTTTTCCCTGTGGCTATCAAACTGTACAACTTCTCCCCCTTCTGTCATGGGTTAGACTGACCACACTACCTGCCCCTCCACCTATGTTCGTGTCATCCGCAAACTTGGTGACAAAGCCATCAATCCCCTCATCCAAATCATTAATATACAACATGAAGAGTAGCGGCCTAGCACTGAGCCTTGCGGAACTCCGCTAGTCACTGGCAGCCAACCAGAAAAAGCCCCCTTTATTGCCACTCTTTGCTTTCTGCCACCCTGCCAACCTGCTATCCATGCTAGTATCTGCCATTTGATACCATGGGCTTGCATGGGTCCAAGGAGAGATAGTTGAATGGATAGAAAATTGGCTTCAAGTAAGGAAGCAGATGGTGATGGTGGAAGGTTGCTTCTCAGACTGGAGGCCTGTGACTAGTGGTGTGCCTCAGGGTTCGGTGCTGGGCCCGTTACTGTTTGTCATCTATATCAATGATTTGGACGAGAACGTACATGGTAAGATTAGCAAATTTGAAGATGATACCAAAGTGGGTGGTTTTGCAGATAGTGAAGATGGTTGTGAAATATTGCAGCAGGATCTTGATCGATTGGCCAGGTGAGCTGAGGAATGGTTGATGGAATTTAATACAGAGAAATGTGAGGTGTTGCATTTTGTCCTTAGGAGATCTATCATGACCATACAGGCAACCCCCTGGCGACATGTTGCGGGGTGTCACCAGGGGGTTGCCTGTATGGTCGTGAGAGGTCTTCTAGTCACCCAAAGAGTCGTAGCATCTTTCTGGTCGCCGCTGAATTTTCAACATGTTGAAAACTTTCGGCGACCTATGACGGGTGCCGCAGTCGCCGAAAAAGTCGCGTAAGTGGGACAGGCCCTTAAGCCATTTAGGGCTTTATAGACAAGAAGGAGGACTTTATAGTATATCCTGGATCTCACAGGGAGCCAATGAAGGGAGTATAATATTGCGCTGATATGTTCCCTTTTCTTGGTATTTGTTAAAAGCCGGGCTGCAGCATTTTGAATGAGCCGTAACTTGTTGGTGGATATTGAACTCAGACCGGTAAATAAGGTGTTACAGTAATCAAGTCTGCTTGATATGAAAGCATGTATGAGTTTTCTACAGTCATTTTGAGTTGAGAAAGGCCAAACTTTAGCAATATTTCTGAGGTGATAGAAAGCAAACTTTGTTACCTTATTTATGTGAGATTTAAAATTAAGATAATTGTCAATTTTTACCCCCAATTTTTACCCCCAGTAACATCTCTCTCTTGGGTTTTGATCCAAGTAATAACATTTCAGTCTTGTCATTGTTGAGTTTAAGAAAGTTAGCATTCATCCATTTTTGTATAGAAAATAGGCTGGAGGTGAAAGAACAAGACATTTGCAACAGTGGGTTCGACAGAGAGCTATAACTGTGTGTCATCGGCATAACCTAGAAAATGTACATTATGCTGTCTGATAACTCCTCCTAGCGGCAGCATATACAAGGAAAAGAGTAATGGGCCAAGGCAGCTACCTTGTGCTACACCAAAGGGTACAGTATATCATGCAGCTGTGACACATAGTGCCCAATGCATTTCGTTGTCTCTGTACTGTACACTGACAATGACAATTAAAATTGAATTGAATCTGAATCCAAGGCTAACCAAGTACTTCCTTCCACTTATATATGATTTTAACCAACTTAATACCTGATCTGACAGGCCAACCCAGTTTTCTAGGCGATCTATAAGAATACTGTGATCTATGTTGTCAAAAGCTGCTGTGAGGTCTAAGAGGATCAGCACTGAGACTTTGTCCTCGTCAGTGCTAACTCTAAGATCACTGACTATTTTTATCAGGGCAGTCTCAGTGCTGTAATTTGCTCTGAAACCAGATTAAAATTTCTCTAAAATGTCATTTTGATTCAGAAAGTGTTGTATTTGGTTGAATACCACTTTCCCCAGTACCTTGCTGATAAATGGTACATGGGTCTGTAATTTCTCAGTAGCCCACTGTCTACATTCGGTTTCTTTAAAAGAGGCTTTACGACAGCGGTTTTATAAGCATCTGGGAAAATTCTAGTCTCAAGAGAGATGTTTATAATAGTCGGAACAAAACTGGATAAACTGTAAAAAACATTCTTCAAAATCTTTGGAGGAATGACGTAGTGGATTTTGCTCTCAGCCACAATTTACAAAGTTCTGAGGTAGAAATACTTATGAAACTGCTCATTTTTGCCTGTGCCTTACTAGGTCGGCAGCAGAGGGCAGTAGAATCTAAAGGGATATCAGCTCTGATAGTCTGAACCTTATCTTTAAAATAATCGGCATAAAAAAACAGCTCACATTTTTCAGCAGAAGCTTGGCTTAAAAAATCATAGGTTGAAGTAGAGGTTAGCAATCTGTCAATGGTGGAGAACAAAATCTTTCTGCGATAATTTGAGAAAAATGGGTCCTCCTTGCAGATCTTACAGCATTATTATGTGGCAATGGTTTCTTTATAGATGCCAAGATGTACTTCTGGTCCTGTTTTTCTCCACTTTCTTTTGGCTGCTCTACATGATGTTTTAAATGTATGAACAGAATTATTTAACCATGGAGATGTTTTAACCCTTAGTTTCCTTTTAATCTTGAGAGGTGCAACTTTATCAAGTGTTGTAGCTAGGTTACCGTTAAAAGCTTTTATCATTTCGTCAACATAATCTCCCTGGGTGAGAGGAGCAAATGTACTTACAAGCTCGGAAAATTTTGAGTTCTGCTGCTGGATCTAAAAAGCACCTTTTACATGTAGACTCCAAAGGACGCCTAAACAACTTTAAAAACACATCAAAAAACACAGAGTAATGGTCAGAAACAGCAAAATCAGACACTAGGATATTATCAATTGTTAACACTGGGGATATCACCAGGTCCAGTGTATTTCCATGTTTGTGAGTGGCCTCATTTACATATTGAGTAAAATCAAGAGTGTCAAGTAAGCTCCGAAACTCTGTCGCCTTGAGGTCTGTGCTGTTGTTTACATAAATGTTAAAATCTCCATTTAAAATCATTCTGTTATGTCTCATTATGACCAGTGAGATCAATTCAGAGAATTCTATATGGAATAAAGATCAAGTTCAAGTTCAAGTTTATTCGTCACATACGCATACGAGATGTGCAGTGAAATGAAAAGTGGCAATGCTCGCGGATTGGGCAAAAAAACTACAAAAAACAGAATGGATCAGAATCAGTAATTACATATTTGTGGGAGAGAAATAAAAAGAAACAGCAATTTAAAAAGACACCACACAACAGTAAATTGGTACAGTAGTTTAGTCCCCGGTGAGATAGGAGTTTACAGTCCTTATGGGATAGCTGCCTGGGTGGGCTGTACAGTGTTAGAGTGAGCATAGTTTCGTCTGTTTTAAGGTTAATGGCAAGATATTCAAAAGAACAGAATCCCAAGGTCAACCTCTGAGCACATAAATCTTTTGTAAAAATTACAGCTATACCCCCACCCCTTCCACTTTTCCTGACAGATTGGAAGACATTATAGTTTGTTGGGCAAACTTCAATAAGCAACCATGTCTCCACCAAAAACAGGAAATGGAGATTATTTTCAGATATGATGTCATTGATGATAACAATCTAATTACAAATTAATTAGTCAGTCGCGTGGGGTCATATGCATTGCGTGTAATAGACTATTAGACAGCTTTCGTGAGCCAAGGAAGTTGGGGTGAATGCCGTCTTTCATAAAAAGGGCTGGATTTCCCCAGAAAAGATTGAAATTGTCGACAAAATTAAAGCTGTTTGCGCTGCAAAATGACTGCAACCACGTGTGGAAATGTAAAATCCTCCTAAAGCCACATCTTCCATGATTAAAAGTCGGAATTGGTCCTGAGACAAAAATACATTTCTCTGAGTCCTTCAATGAGTTTAAAATGGAGACAAAATCTCGTTACAATTGCTCGGATAGTTCCTGGGATTGTGTTATCACAGATAATGAGGTTATTCACATCTGGATATTTATCAAGAAGGCTCGGAATCTGCGCCAAGACGTCCAAGACTTTAGCTGCAGGGTAAGAGTAAATTACAGCTGAGGGAAAAAGTAAATTACCCTCACTCTTTTCATAATGGAGTCACCAATTATAAGCGATGTCGAAGGGGGGGGGGCGAGGGACTTGGACCCACTGCTGCTGAAGTTGCTGTTGGATAATCCCTCTTCGTAGGGGGTGGCCGTCTCTTGAGTCCTGCTGGAACCACAACCTGTGAGGTGGGAGGTGGCGGACGACTCCAGGCCTTCGCCGGAGCTATAACGTGGGAGGAGAGGCAGGAAAATGTGGTTAGGCGGGAGAGATAGATCAGCCATGATTGAATAGCGGAGTAGACTTGATGGGCTAAATGGCCTAATTCTATTCCTATCCCTTATGATCTTATGACCTTATGAATACCCAAGACCAAATCAATGGCTTTAGAGGTGGCAGGGAACTAAACCATGATAATGGTTGGCATGCAAGAATATTTGCAAAATAGCATACATTGGTGAGAGAAATAACATGTGCATTGGTACACCAGGATTGAACCAAACCTTGTATTGCCTGTTGTAAATTCTCACATAGCTGCTCTAACAACCAGGGCCCATAAATACTACAAAGTGTAAGTTCTCGGGCAGTTGCCTTATGATTTGGTTAATAGTGAGTATGTACATGACAATTTACAACAGGCCCTACAAGGCTTGGTTGCCCCTTGGATTACTAATTCACAGCTTATTTCTCTCAGCATCTTATGTCATTTAGTGAATTATGTTCTTCTACGTCAATATTAATGTCGGCATCATCATTGGTATTATCAAGATGGACGTTATTAAGCAAAAATATAAGGATAGACTTAAACTGGTTAGAGAGAGCACATAACCTTTACTAAATCTAAAGTGGAGAGACAAGTCCAATAAATTCTAGCCATGGAGTCAAAGTGGCCTTGATTCCAAGAGTTAACTGAAGGAGGTGATTTATGTTCAAATTCTTGTAACAGTTGGTTAGCAAGTTAATTAACAATTAATCTTTTTTTTTTAAATCAGGTTTTTTGAGGTGCACCAATCAGGAAAGGGACTAGAAAAATGACCGAGACTGAGCGGATTAATTTGTGATGAACATTTTCAACGTTTGACCATCAGGGAAAGCACCATGTACTGATTCATTTAGGGTAGCAGTAGGGGCAAGATTATAACAAAAACTATAACTATAACAAGATAATGAAAATAAAGCCATCATTAGCGATCTTGGAAAAGTTAATAGCTTCTAACTATAAAATATATTCACAGACAACACCCGTAGTCAGGATCGAGCCCAGGTCTCTGGCGCTGTGCCACCCCAGTTAAAAGGCGTAAGTAAAAAAACAAGAGCCAGAGAGCAGGTACAGCACAGTGATGCAGCTGGAACAGCTAATGCCTCACGGGATTAGAGACCCAGGATCGAACCTGACCTTGGGTGCTGTCTGTGAAGTTTGCCCGTTCTCCTTGTGAACACATGGATTTCCTCCGGGTGCTCCGGTTTCCTCCCACACCCCAAAGACGTATGTGTTTGTAGGTTAATTGGCCTCTGTCTCATAATAATGTCCCTAGTGGATGAGAAATTGAGATAACATAGAAATAGTGTGATCAGGTACCCAATAGTTGGCATGGACTCGGAGGGCCAAAGGACATGTTTCTATGCTGTATCTCTAAACTAAACTTAAGAGCAATCTAGCTGAATGTTGTGATCCCAGAGATGAAGCTAAAAAGGTTAACAAAATGTGTTGTTTCTCCTTTTGTACACAGTTCAAAATTAAAACATTAAATGTAATAATCAGAGTGAGATGAGATAAAGCATCTGTCACAGATGAGATTTTCCAAATATGGAACTGTCGGTGTCCAATCTGTGAACAGTCAAAATATTCCTC
Organism: Amblyraja radiata; assembly: GCF_010909765.2. Taxonomy (NCBI): domain Eukaryota; kingdom Metazoa; phylum Chordata; class Chondrichthyes; order Rajiformes; family Rajidae; genus Amblyraja; species Amblyraja radiata. The sequence goes on from NC_045956.1 coordinate 69,301,268, forward strand.
CAACAAAGTTTGAACTGCTTTTGGCCCAGTCCCCATTCTAAACTGAACTCTATGGTTTTACAAGACAAATACTGCGATCACACCATGAACAAGAAAAGGAGAGATATATAACTGTACTAGACTAAGTGGGACCCGTTGGGTCCCAGCATCACACGGGAGGGCTGGTCACCAACGCAATATTCCACCTCTCCACCAATTCCAATACTGCTCGCCAGTGGGGGGGTTGTCTGTTGCGCTAGTATGGGTGTTGCGGGCTGAATGTACTGGTTTCCAGAGGGCTATTATAGACACTATGGGCCGTATGGATGCTTGGGCAGGCATCCAACTTGACTTTAAAAGCCAAGCTAAGGCAAACAATTGGGTTGCAGCCACCCAACAACCAAAATTCATTTTGTGAACACAAACTTGTTAAAAAGGCGAGGCAAACAATTGGGCTGCAGACACCCGACAACCAAAATTCATTTTGTGAACACAAATTTGATTAAAAAAAAGGAGAGGCAAACAATTGGGCTGCAGACATCCGACAACCAAAATTCAATTTGTGAACACAAACTTGCTAAAAAGGCGAGGCAAACAATTGGGCTGCAGACACCCAACAACTAAAATTCATTTTGTGAACACAAGCTTGTTAAAAAGGGCTGCAGCCACTTTACAGCCGCATCGAGGGCACTCACCGTGGAGTAGACGTGCGTTCAGTGTTATTCGCAGCTCAGAGAACCGTGACCCTCTCGCTTCCTGGTCTGGCAGAGACTGAGGCACGACACTTCCTGGTTTTATAGTCCCTCCTCCTGCTGCCAGCGGGGGCAGCAGAGAGAATGGGGAATTTTGTAAAAACATTAATATCTCTTTCATTTTTCATCGACAGAAGACATCCTCCGCACTCATAAGGCGGGGGGGGGCTCTGAGCGAGGTGGCCAAAAATGACGACCGTAGGTGGTGGAGTTCTCTCGGAAATCGCAGCACAGTCGGCCAAAAGCGGTCAAGATCAGAGATTTAGTAATATAGATAGCACAGAAACAGGTCCTTCGGCCTAAATGGTTAATGTCAACCAAGTTGCTTGACAGAGCTCATCAGTTTCTGGGCCACAGCTTTCCAAATCTTTCCTGTCCATGTAGCTCTCCAAATGCTCTTTAAATGTCATAATTGAACTCGCTTCTACCATTTCCTCTGGTAGCTCGTTCCATGTACGCACCACCCTCTGTGTGAAAACATTGTACCTCAGGTTGCTATTAAATCTTTCCTCTCCCACATTAAAACTATGTCCTCTGATTTTGCCTGGGGAAAAGCCTGTGGCTTTTCTCATCTATGTCCCTCGTGATTTTATATATGCCTATAAGGTCATCCTTCAATCTCTTATGTTCTAGAGAAAAAAGACCCAGCTTCTCAAGCCTCTCATTATAACTCAAAACCTTCAGATCTAGGTAACATCCTTGTATATATTTTTAATGAACAACAGTAAACCCAGCCCTACCCCTGTGGTTCACCACCTATACAGGCCTCCAGTCTGAAAACAATCCTCTGCCACCATGCTCTGTCTTCCACCTTCAAGCCAATTTTATATCCAATTGGTTAGCTCGGCCTGAATCTAATCTTCCAAACCAGCCAACTTAGTCATTCTAAAGAACATCAAAACTCAGAATCAGTATGTCAAAGATCTCGTAATCTTTTGAAAAAAAATTATTATTATTAGTAAAACCAACTTTTAAGATTGCTCCCTAAAATACTCTCTCTCACTCACAACTTATCACACTAAATGCAGCATTTGAAAACACACAGATCATTCGCACTTTGTACAGTTTAATAAATGACTGACATTTCATGGGTTAGACTTAAAACATCTTAGGGTACAAACTTTAAGGAAACATTTAAACTTTAAGACCTTTTTTAAAAGTTACTTATCATACACATCATCGTCATGTGTAATATATGGCACACCATTATCCCTTTTCCAAGATTTCTCACATTCCAAACTCTGCTTTACAATAGAATTCAGATTATAAGACCTGTTTGCTGTACAATTCTGGGCATAATAACCCACTTCACACAATTGAAGCCGTGGATTAGGCTACTGTACTGGTATGTTTGACCCCATTACTGTCTTCCTGATAGGGTGAAGTTATAGTTATAGTCCTTTTATAGCCCTGTGAAGTTATAGCCTGCACTGTGATACTTCCTATCTGCACCCTCTCTCTTAGAAACATAGAAAAATAGAAAAATAGGTGCAGCTCTTCGAGTCAGCACCACCATTCATTATGATCATGACTGATCATCTAAAAATCAGTACCGCTTTCCTGCTTTTTCCTCATTTCCCTTGATTCCTTTAGCCCTAAGAGCTAAATCTAACTCTCTTGAACATCTAGTGAATTGGCCTCCACTGCCTTCTGTGGCAGAGAATTCCACAGATTCACAATTCTATGGGTGAAGACGTTTTTCCTCATCTCAGTCCTAAATGGACTACCCCTTATGCTTAAACTGTGACCCCTGGTTCTGGACTCCCCCAAATAGTTTGGACAATTGCTGTTGTCCCACACCCTGACTTTCATTTCTCCACTTGTTGGATGTCCTGTGTAGTTTCTCGGAAAGGAAACATTCAAGCTGCTCTTGAAACATTCACCGATTTAGAACCCGACTCCTGCATCTCCTTCTCCCACGCACATACATTTCTAAGGAATACCCATGCCTCATCATGGGTGTAAATTGTCACAAGTTTGTTGGACTTGGGTTGGATGTGAGGTTAAAGTACCATCTCTTTAAGATTTACCATCACTTTACCTCAATAAATGTTGTCTATTTAAACTTGGACTATAAATTTCCTCGAAATGAAGCCGCAAAGGGGTTGCAAATGCAGTTGGATTTTTTCCCCTTTTGCTGTGTACACCGGTATAACCTCGAATCTTGGTCTCCCCTTTGAAATCCCACCACTGCTCAACTGCACTTTTCATATCGTCCAAAGAGCCCCCGCCCTCATTTTGTGGATGGAGTAAAGCTGAGTAAAGATGGCGTAAAGATGGAGTAAAGCTGGGCCTTTATCAGTTTTGCTTCCTCCCCATCACTTGTTTGTGAAAACATCATAATTTGTGTGGATTCTGTTGAGGCACAGAGTTTCCAATTTTTCTTGCTATCTCTCTGCTTGCTGCATGACTGAAAACGGGGTCTCATAACGTACTATTACTTCTCGCTCATTGGAAGTGTCCTTGTTGGTACCAAGGAGTACATTGATGTGGGCTAGGTTACTGATCCTGTTGGAGCTGTTGGGGTTGCTCTGAACATCCATAATCCTCATCCTACTAAACCCACTCACTATTTCATTAAGTACAGCCCAGTCGACATCCTCCTGTGCCTTTGTTGTTTCGGCACACATGAATCCTCACTGAATGCTAAACATATGATTCAGCGTTTCAATTTCCCCAATGGTATTTACAACATTTGCCCCCCTTCTCTCTTTTGGCCTGATTATTCTAAGCAAATACTTTTACTGCTGCTCGCATATCATTATTTTTACCTTCTAATTTAAAAAAATAATAATCTTCTAATTTATGTGTAGGAACGAACTGCAGATTCTGGTTTAAACCGAACATAGACACAAAATGCTGGAGTAACTCAGCGGGACAGGTAGCATATCTGGAGAGAAGGAATGGGTGACGTTTCAGTCTGAAGAAGGATCTCAACACAAAACACCACCCATTCCTTCTCTCCAGAGATGCTGCCTGTCCCGCTGACTTACTCCAGCATTTCTAATTTATTTTGTTTTGTCACTGACTTATACTTTTCTCGAAATTCTCTCTCAGTTTAAGCCTGAAATAGGATCATATGCAATACATTCATCTCCCGCTCCCTCCAAGATTTATGTTTCAATATATAATTCATGCCAGTTGTCATGAATGCCAATCCTCTAATCTCCTCCCTTGTCGCTTCTAATGTGTGCACAGACTGATTGAGACCACTTTATGCACAATTCTCTGTGTACCTCCTTGATATTCCTTTGATTTTACATTTCCTTTGATTATTTAGAGATTCCTAGTCATTGAGTCACACAGCATGGAATCAGGCCCCTCAGCTTAAATCGTCCATGCCAATGGAGATGCCCCAAATCTAAGCTGATCCCATTAAGCCAGAATTTGGCCCATATCCCTCTAATCTTTTCCTATTCATGTACCTGTCCAAATTTCTTTTAACTGCTGGTATAGTAGCTGGCTCAATCACTTCCTTTCAAAGCTCATTCTATAAACTCATCATCTTCAGAGTGAAAAAGTTGACCCTCAGGTTCCCAGTAAATCCTTTCCCTCTCACCTTAAACATATGTCTTCTGGTTCCTGATCCCCCTACTCTGGGTAAAGAATGGTGCATTCAAGTTATAACATCCGCCCATGATTTTATACACCCCTAAAAAGTTCACCTCATGGCCCCCTGGAATAGTCCCAGCTTGCCTAGTCTTTCCTATAGCTCAGAAGAATAAGAGGTGATGTCATTGAAAAATACAAAATTCTGACAAGATTAGACAAGTGGGAGGATGTTTCCTCCTCGTAGGAACTCCTTTTACCATCTGGTTTGGGAATTGCTCTGCCAAGGACAAGAAGGCTCTGCAGAGAGTAGTGCGTTCGGCTGAACGCACTATGGGAACTTCACTTGCCCCCCTGCAGGAACTATACATCAGGAGGTGCAACTCCAGAGCCAACAATATCATGAGAGACCCCTGCAACGGACTGTTCCAGCTGCTACGGTCAGGAAAACGCCTCCATTGCCATACGGTGAGAACGGAGAGGTTGAGAAGGAGTTTCTTCCCAGAGGCCATTCGGACTGTAAACGCCTATCTCACCAGGGACTAACTCTACTGAACGTTTTTCCTTCCTTTATTTATTATGTAAAAGAATATGTGTGTTATGAGTGTGTTTATAGTTTGTTTGGTTGTTTGGTTGTTTGTCTTTTTGCACAAAAGTCCGCGAGCATTGCCACTTTCATTTCACTGCACATCTCGTATGTGTATGTGACAAATAAACTTGACTTGACTTGACTTGGAATGAGGAGCACAGTCACAGAATACAGAACAAGCCATTTACCACAGAGAGGAAGAGAATTTTCTCACTAAAAGATGGTAAGTTTGTGAAATTCTCTGCCAGTGGATGCAGTGAAGACCAAGTTGCTATGATATAAATAAGTTAAATTCCTGTATGCTATAGGCTTCAAAGGGCGGCAGAGTGGCGCAGTGGTAGAGTTGCTGCCTTTCAGCACTAGAGATCCGGGTTTGTTCCTGACTACGGCCGCTGTCTGTACGGAGTTTATACATTCTCCCTGTAACTGCGTGGGTTTTCTCCGGGTGCTCTGGTTTCCTCCCATATTCCAAAGATGTACAGGTTTGTATGTTGATTGGCTTTGGTAAGTGGTAAAATTGTCTCTAGTGTGTAGGATAGTGTAAGTGTGTGGGGTGATCACTGGTCGTCACGGTGTGACAAAAGGCTTGTTCCTATGCTGTATCTCACAAGTCTAATGTAAAGTACAAGGGGAGGTGGCATGAACACAGCATTGAGATAGAGGCATAGTTATGACCATACTGAAGGTTTGAAGGGCTGAATGGCCCACTCCTTTTATTTTCAATGTTTCTATGTTTATACAATCCATCCATGGCTCATTAAGTAACAACAATGGAGTCAATGTTCCAAAGGTTAGAAATAGTCCATAAAAAATGGTCACATTTTCAAAGGGGAAAATAATTTGTTATAAGAGTAAGCTGGTAAGAAAACTAAAAGCTGACCATAAGAGCTGCTAAATGTATATAAAAAGGAAGCAAATATTTAAGGCAAATATTGGTTTCTTAAAGCTTGAGGCTGGGGAATTAACAAAAAGAAATGATAAAATAGCAGTGAACCTGAACAAATACTTTGTATCTGCCTTCTTGGCAAATTAATGGGACTACAAGTCCCCCTGAGCTAATGATCTGTATGCCAGGGTCTTAAAAATTGTGGCTGCAGAAATGGTGAATGGTTTAGTCATGAATGTAGCAGCTAAACAGGGACCCATTGTCATGGAAGGCTGATTCAACCCTGGCCTCACATGGAGCTGAGGCAGGCAGCAATTACATGGAAACTCTGATCCAGGTATTCTTCCCTTGCGGTTCAATCAACCTCTTCCCAGGAACCTAAAGTAGACGGCAGACTACTGGACTGGACATTTGGACTATTAGGAGGAAATGACAAGCACCATTAAATTGGGGTAGAAACAGGAGAATTGGATCCAGGTATCAATAGAAGAATTGGCATTGGATATTCTTTCCCTTTGGCTACAACATAAGCAGAAAACACAACATCAATAGCATAGTGAAGATCACGAAGAGTACAACTTGGTGAAATGCCATCCACGACTCTTTGTGAACTTCACTGTGATATTGACATTGTGTTTTCTACTTATATTGTTGAAGTAGGATTCAGTTCCACACTCAAGGATGTCAGTTTATTTAATTTATCAGAAATATTACACATTATTTAATTTTAACAACAATGCATCTGCTTCATGGATATGTCAGCCTTCGCTATCCCAAAAATTATGTGCAAGGTCATGTGAAAATTTCTAAATCTCTCACCAACTGTAATGTTGATTCTTAAAACTGCACACCTTTGCAATTTCCCTGATATCCTACTCACTTACCTCACATTTGCTGGAAGGTCACAGCACATGAATCTTATCATGTAGGCTTCAACATATCTCCTTGTGGTTTGTGATCTTTCAGATCTTTCTTTCAACTTTCCTTCCAAATTAAAAAATGTCAACCACATCCTGTCATATATGCATCAGCATTTCTCCTGGAGTGTATATTGCATAGTGTGGTGTTATTCAATAGATGAGCAGAAATGGTGCACGTCAATGTTTCATATTGATCTTCAATATTCGTGACCTATTTCTTTAAGACTTCTCTATTATAAGAACTGACCTTGTTCACTGCACAAAATAAAACAAAGTGCTGGAATAATTCAGCAGGTTAAGCAGCATCTCCGGAGAACGTGGACAGGCAATATTGCGGGTTGGGAAATGTTGTCTATCCACGTTCCCCAAAGATGCTGCCTGATACATTGAGTTACTCCAGAACTTTGTGGCTTTTGGTCAAATTTTCAGCATCTGCAGTTCCTTGTGTTTACATGCCTTTCAACTTCCCCATTTGAAGCCGGGTGGCAAAATAAATGAAGGTGCTCTTCGTAAATTGCTCAAAGTGGATGACATCTTCTGGACGACCAACAGTGACAAAGACATTCATAAACCCTTTAACATTCTGTGATGTTTCTGCATAACTCTGTAGGCTTTACTTTAACCACTCTGATGCGTGTTTGTATACTTCCCTCAAAATCAGGTCATTTTCTATTACTTGTTGGGGATACATTTCTATTACTATGATGGGGAAATCGTCTTTCAGCAGCATTTAATATAAATATTGTTTTCAAGGTTCTTCATGGCTTCCTCTTTTCTCCTTCTTTGTTTCAGGCAGTCCCTCATGACGTTCTTCCATTTTGGTTCTGTAGCTACTGTGGAAACAGGGCATCCTACCGTGCATGACCTTATCAAAGACCTTGCTGAAGTTACGACCCTGCCCTCATCCTCTTTCTTGCTTACATTCAATAAACTCAATTATATTCATGAGACACCCTTCCGTCACACAAAACCAAACTACACCTTATCAACTTCTGTCTTTTCAAATACATATATATTTCATCCCTCAGAATCTTCTGAAATAACTTTTCTTCCACCTAGTTTGTGACATGGTACGCTGTGCTTCCATTTCCATTTCTTTATGCTTCCAAAACATGAACTCAGGGTTTTCAAAGCCATCCTGAACTCCCCAACTCTACATTAACTACCAACTAATCAATTTCCTTGAAAGAGCTCAAAAAGAGTGCCTGTTTCCAGAGTCTGGTGTCTGTGATGCATATACTCATGCCTGTACTCATGCCTACACACATGGAAGTTGTTGTCCAAGGCACTCACCATTCAGACTTAGAATCGGTTTGTCATTCCTACTGGGTTGCTGGGTCAAAAGTCTGGAACTCCCTATAGAACAACATGGTTCAAGATGGCAGCTTGCCAACATCTATTCCATTAGGGATGGGCAATTGAATGCTGGCCTAGGCTGCGAAGCCCACATCCCTTGAATGAATAAAATTAATTCCTTGTTTTGTTTCTGATCACAGATTTGGAATATTGATGAGAGAAGAAAGCACCAATGATTTGGAATAAGAATGTTTCAGCATGTTTCGCTGGTCTTTCATGCTACTTACTCACCACAAGCCTTGGCTGATTACTTATGGCCCAGCTTAAGCTGTTCCCACAACATCAGCAGGAAAGGTTAGCAGGAGGGTTGTCCTCCTGCCTCAATATGACAGCGGCATTGATTACTGAGCTTTCAAACAAAAGGCTAAGGACAGTTTCTGAGACTACCTGAGGAAGCCGAGCACTTTAAGGTGTTGGAAAGCTACTACCAATGCGTTCTCTTCAAAATCCTCCAAATCCATTTAAATGGTGAGCAAACCAACACCAGTGTTCTATCCCAACCAACGTCGACAGTATGGAGATCCTTAATGCTCCCATTTGGATATGTACAATTAGGCAGAATTCTGCTGTTGTATCAGATCCAACAACTGAACAGAGATCAGGTACATTTTCCGAATTCCGGACTCTGACAAAGACCTGTTTACTCTTCAGCGGGCTGCAAACTATTTTCGTTTGTTCACTGATCTTAACAAATCACATTTTTTCCACGTAAAAGTATGCTTGCTTTTGTTAACATGACAGAATGAAATCTTTTGAATACTTCCTCGAGTCTCCAAAGAGATCTTTTGTGACAATTAGAAAATCTATGATTGATTGGACTCAGAATTGGAACCCTGCAACATCTCATCAATAATCACAGGGAATATTTTGGCAATAATTTTACCCTAACTAATAGCTCGATATCTAAGTACCACCCCCTATGGATGTTAATTGTCAAAAAATGTTGGTTTCTCTTACCTATATTAAAAGGCATGGGAATGAAATAGATGTTTGACCAGACCTATATCCCAACCAGCATAAACATCTTTAGACATGGACTTTACAGTATTCAACAACATCCTAGGTCACGTGACTCAGCATTTCCACAGGACATAATCGGGTCAGGACCAAAAGTGAAAAAAACTTGGCAGTGAACAGGTTGAAGAAGCTTGAAATTTGTTTTAAGATGGCTACATGCTTGGTGCTTTTTTAATAATTATACGCTAATCTTTAAACACATCTTCACACTATTGCAAAAGTTTCTTTAAACTTATTTATAGTATACTGTCTACACTGGCATACTTGATCTTGCCAACATCAACGCGAATATGATGATTGCCTGTTAATTGCAGTTGATTTGTTTGCAGGTAAAGTAGATAAACATGAATAAGGGCAGCAGAGAGAGAGAAAAACTAGAGTTGCTGAATGCAGATACAGAATGCAACTGTTTCTGAACGAAAATCTAAAATGAAAGAATATGCTAGAAACAGCCAGAGAGATGAAAATGTAGTCAATATAATAAGTGCAGTCCTTCTATTTGAATTGGCATTTTCTGACACAAACAGGGCATGCAGGTTACATAGAATACATAGAAGAGTATGGTATCTGCCGCCACCACCACCCCTGACAGTATGTTCCAGGCACTCTGTGTAAAAGGCTTGCCCCACACATCACTTTTAAAGATTGCCCCTCACCTTAAAGCTACGCCCTCTTGTATTTGATGTTTCCACCCTGGAAAACAATGCTTCTGGCTGTCTACTCTATATAGGTTATATGTGTTAAATGACAGTACATGGGGTTTTATGAGATTACTGAGGTCCAAGGGCTGCAACATGTCTAGATGGAAGATAAGGTGCTCATCCTTGAGCTAACATAGCACAAATACGTTTGCAAACATTACATGAATAATTGATCCTATCTGTGCTCATAAAATAATTTTATTAAGTTTCATCATGGCTTAGTTCTTAGCACTTTCAACCTTTAATGACATTATTTTCCCTAAAGAACTTTCTCTGAATTAATCAAAAGCCACTTATGTTTTTTTAATCATAACTATTAAGATTTTCTATATAACTAGTCTGGATCTGGGTTGACATTTTGATAGTTACACATCTCTCTATTGGCAACAAATCTTACAGGCGTGTTTGTTCCATGCTCAATCTTACAGGCGTGTTTGTTCCATGCTCAATCTTACAGATACATGTTTGTTCCATGCTCAAATATGCCCGTCAGACTTGCTGCAATGAATCATCAGTTTCTCAGACTCACCCTGCCAATGCAGTTACTTGATATCTTTGGTGTCATACTTACTGCATAATGTACTCACAGGGCTCTTTAGCTCTAACAAATTATATTTTGAGTTTGATAACTGATGTATGTTACTTGAATGGCTTAAACAATATATCTAGTTTATTCAGAGGTTCTTCATAGACTACTGATGTGCAGAGTGATACAAAATGACATATGTTATGAAATGACAAGCTTTTCATTGTACCTTGGTACACATGAATAAACTAAACTGTTTATACAATACATATTTATGCAACTGTACTCACCATCCAACAAACTCTGGTCTATGTCTTCGCCATCCATCCCACGCACTACCTCAAACCATACACATTTCCTCAATCAGCCAATACTGCAGTCTGGTTTTACAGTGCCTCCTCTGACTCTAGCCCTCTGTTTGCTTTCTCCTCTTCCACAACGTTGAAGTTTACAGATACAGCATGGAAACAGGCCCTTTGGTCTGCTGAGTTCACGTTGACCATTCACCGTGACCCATTCACACTAGTTCCATGTTATTCCCACTTTCGCAACACCTCCACACACACTATGGGGCAATTTACATAGGGCAGTTAACCCACACGTCTTTGGGATGTGGGAGGAGATTGGAGCAGCTGAAGGAAACCCATGGGTTCACAGGAAGAACGTGCAAACTCCACACAGACAGTACTCGAGGTCACGATCAAACTTGGGCCTCTGGTGCTGTTAGGCAGCAGCTCCACCGACGGTTGGGTGCCAATTCCTCGCCCTAATCATCCAGTCTCCAAGCAACGGTCCTGGTGAGTCAGAACCTCTCACTATCTCTCTGCCAATCCTTGATGTTCACTGAAGGTACAGGCGCATCTAACCTTGCGATGAGATGACCAGGTAGTCAAAATGCCCAATGACAGAGGACTCAAATGCAATTGAATATTGATCTGCTAGCCAAAAATGTAATTGGCCAACTGGACCTCAGCCACTCTAGCTCAGCCTTCAAACATTTGCCACACATGGATGGCACAGTGGTGCAGTGGTAGAGTTACTGCCTTGCAGCGCGAGAGACCCAGGTTCGATCCCGACTACAGGTACGGTCTATACAAATTTCTGATGTTCTCCCCATGACCTGCATGGATTTTCTCCAGTGCTCTGGTTTCCTTCCACTCCAAAGACATAGAGGTTTGTAGGTTAATGGCCATGGTAAAATTGTAAATTGTTCCTAGTGTGTAGGATAGTGTTAGTAAGTAAGTAAGTTTTATTTATACAGGTGCACAACCTTTTATCCGAAAGCCTTGGGACCAGCCACTTCTCGGATTTCGGAATTTTTCAGATTTCGAAATGGAAGATTTTTAGCATAGATTAGGTAGGTAGCGCGGGCGGCTTGAATATCATTGCTTAAATGTTAGTCAGTTAGTTTGGAGGGATTTTATGTGGTGGGGGGGTGAAGGGGGAAACTTTAATTCTTAGTCCCCTACCTGGTCAGAGAGGCGGGGAGCGTGCAATGCCTTACCGGGTCACCGTGCAGTAAGCTCCGGAGCGCTGTGGCCGCTGACTCCCAACATCGCGGAGCTGGGGCTGCGGGCGTCCGGCCGTGGGCGGCGCCGGTTGGAGCTCCGACCCCGGCAACTCTACCCCTGGCTGCGCGGCGCTCCAAATCCAGCGCCGCCCGCAGCCGGACGCCCGCAGCCCCAGCTCCGCGATGTTGGGAGTCGGTGGCCACAGCGCTGGGATACCAGCGGGGAGCGGGCAATGCCTTACCGGGTCACCGTGCGGTAAGCTCCGGAGCGCTGTGGCCGCCGACTCCCAACATCGCAGAGCTGGGGCTGCGGGCGTCCGGCCGCGGGCCGCGCTGGATATGGAGCGCCGCGCAGCCAGGGGTAGAGTTGCTGGGGTCGGAGCTACAACCGGCGCCGCCCGCGGCCGGACGCCCGCAGCCCCAGCTCCGCGATGTTGGGAATCGGCGGCCACAGCGCTCCGGAGCTTACTGCACGGCGACCCGGTAAGGCATTCCCCGCTCCCCGCCTCTCCGACCAGGTAAGGGACTAAGAATTAAAGTTCCCCCCCCCCCCTTCACATAAAAGCCCTCCAAACTAACTGACTAACATTTAAGCAATGATTTACAGATGTTTAAGAGGCAGCCACTACAGTAGTACAGACCTGGGTTGACCGTGGGTCGTTTCGGGTCAAGTTTGGCGCCAAACGCGAGCTTTGGTGTGCAGACGACATCCTGGATAAAATGTCCGGTTTTCGGAGGTTTTCGGTTTCCGGAACTCCGGATAAAAGGTTGTGCACCTGTATAGCACGTTTTAAGTCAACTCGCATTGACACCAAAGTGCTTTACATAAAATAGATAATAAGTTTCCATACCATAGAAAAAGATTTAAAAAAATAAAGAAAATGGACACAACACATTATATAATTCAACACAAACGTCCCCCCACAGCACAATCAAAAATTTCCACTGTGGGGAAAGGCACCAGAAAGTTAAGTCCTCTTCCTCTGAAACACCCGAGGTCGGGGCCCATTTGTGGCCTTGCAGCCAGTCCGATGATTTTCAGGGCCCTCTTGCCGTGAAGATGGAACACTGGCGTCGGGTGAAACAATTCCTCAAGCGGCTTGGAAAACCTGGAGCGGCTGCCTCCTCCCCGGAGACCGGAGACCTGGGCACTCGTAGCCCTCAGGCCGCGCCGGTTGGAGCTCCGACCCCGGCGAACTCGATCCCAGGCTCCGCGACGCTCCAAATCCAGCGCCGCCCGCGGCCGGATGCCCGCACCCACAGCTCCTTGATGTTGGGAGTTGGCGGCCACAGCGCTCCGGAGCTTACCGCACGGCGACCCGGTAAGGCATCGCCCGCTCCGTGTTGGTGTCCCAGCGCTGCGTCACCGCCGCCGAAGCTATAGTCCCGGCCGGTCCCGACAGGAAACGCCGCTCCACTCTCGATGGCAGGCCGCGAGGACGGGGCGAAGAAGCAGCTTGGAGGGATGCTGCCTCTCTGACCAGGTAGGGGACTAAGAAATAAAATTTCCTTCTTCTCCCCCCCCCACCCACCACATAAAAGACATCCAACTAACTAACACATTTTTTTTAACAGGACTTAAAATAAAAAAAGGTGAAGAGACGGACTGAGGGCAGGCTGCCATACACAGACGGCACCCACTCCTGCACATCCGCCATGTTAGTGTGCGGGTACTGCTGGTCGGCACGGATCCGGCAGGCTGAAGGACCTGTTTCCCTGCTGTATCTCTAAACTAAATTAATGGCTAGATATGACTGTTCCTGTAATTACTTCCGCAGTCCACGCCCCTTACTTCCAATGACTTTCACAGCCATAGCCCCATTGTCCCACTTATCTCTATTCTGACACGCACATGGCACAACACCTAAATTAATTATTATTTCTTATCACCAGCAAGACTACATATATTTCCCAGAAGAAGTGTTGTGAGATGGTAGACACAAAATGCTGGAGTAACTCAGTGGGTGAGGCGGCATCTCTGGAGAGAAGGAATAGGCGGCGTTTCGGGTCGAGACCCTTCTTCAGACCCTCCTTGCAGGGGAAAGTACCTGGGGAGGGGGTGGTTTGGGTGGGAAGGGACGGGTTGACCAGGGAGATACGGAAGGAATGGTCTCTGTGGAAAGCAGAAAGGGGTGAAGATGCAAAGATCTGGCCATTGGAGGTGGTGAAAATAGACAATAGACCACAGACAATAGGTGCAGGAGTAGGCCATTCGCCCTTCAAAATGTTGGAAGATTATATGCTGTATGCGACGGCTGATGGGGTGGAAGTGAGAACAAGGGGAACTCTGCCCTTGTTACGAATGGGGGGGCGGGGAAGTAAGAGCGGAGCTGCAGGATATCAAGAAGACCCTAGTGAGAGCCTCATCTCTAGTGGAAGAGGGGAACCCCCGTTTCCAAAAGAATGAGAACATCTCCGATGCCCTGGTATGGAACACCTCATCGTGGGCGCAGTTGTGAGATGGTGTTACTTTAAGCAATGATTAAGATCTCGCTTTGGGCAGAACCTAATAGCATCAATAGGTTTCCTGTAAACTGCCAGCATTGAAAAAAGGAAGAAAGATGATGATCACAACATTATCTGCAGCGCACCAGCTACTGTTGGCAGTACAGAGTTTTTTTCTTCAGCTTAATCCACAATTCAAATATATTTATTTAGCTGGAATATTTATTTGTCCACAAAACATTAACTAGAATGAGCACTTAATGCCCTGCAGCAGGTAGGAGAAAAACAGGTGATGGAATGGTTGCAAAGTTTTGAAAATCCAGAAAATGCAGAAATCTGAAATAACAAACTGAAAATGCAGGAAACGGAAAGTTGGGCGGCAACTGTGGAAAGATTATTTAAAGGGACTTTAACTCGAAATATTAACAGTTTCAGTTCGATCTGATTATTAAGATTTGTTCTATACATTCCCAGAAATGGAACCTAAGCCACTGAACAGGATCCCAATCTTTATTGTTCAACAAAAATGCCATTCTTATTATAACAAGAATGTTTATATTTATTAAATTATGAAATAAGATTCAACAACAACTCCGACCCCCGACGCATGTGGCAAGGCATCCAGGCCATCACGGACTATAGACCCACCAACACCACCCCCACATCCAGCGACGCCTTCTTCCTTGAGGAGCTTAACCACTTCTATGGCCGCTTCGACAGGGACAATCTAGAGTCAGACATCAAGGCTGTGCTCCCTGCTGATCACCAACCCCTCACACTCACCCCCTACGATGTGTACGTGGCACTGAGTAGGACTAATGCACGTAAGGCTGCTGGCCCTGACGGCATCCCCGGGCGCGTGCTCAGGGCCTGTGCTGCACAGCTGACAGACGTCTGGACTGACATCTTCAACCTGTCACTTGCCCAAGCAGTTGTCCCCACGTGCCTTAAAACCACCTCCATCGTGCCGGTGCCAAAACACTCTACTGCGGCAAGCCTCAACGACTTCCGCCCAGTTGCACTTACCCCCATCATCACCAAGTGCTTCGAGAGGCTGGTCCTGGCACACCTCAAAGGCTGCCTACCCCCCACATTGGATCCCTATCAGTTTGCCTACCGCAAGAATAGGAGTACGGAGGATGCCATCTCAACGGCACTTCACTCCGCCCTCTCCCACTTCGACAACAGAGACACTTACGTAAGAATGCTGTTCATCGATTACAGCTCAGCATTCAACACCATTATACCCTCTAAACTGATCACCAAACTCGGTAACCTGGGCATCGACCCCTCCCTCTGCAACTGGATACTGGACTTTCTAACCAACAGACCCCAGTCTGTTAGGTTAGACAAGCACACCTCTTCAACCCTCACCCTGAACACCGACGTTCCACAGGGCTGTGTGCTGAGCCCCCTCCTCTACTCCCTCTTCACCTACGACTGCACACCTGTACATGGTACTAACACCATCATCAAGTATGCAGATGATACAACGGTGATTGGCCTCATCAGCAACAACGATGAGTCGGCCTATAGGGAGGAGGTCCAACTCCTAGCAGCATGGTACGCTGACAACAACCTGGCCCTTAACTCCAAGGAGCTCATTGTAAACTTCAGGAAGTCTAGGGGCGGCACGCACACCCCCATCCACATCAACGGGACGGAGGTGGAACGTGTTTCCAGCTTCAGGTTCCTGGGGGTCAACATCTCCGATTACCTCACTTGGACCCACAATACCTCAACTCTGGTCAAGAAGGCTCACCAGCGTCTCTTCTTCCTGAGGAGACTGAAGAAGGTCCATCTGTCTCCTCAGATCCTGGTGAACTTCTACTGCTGCACCATTGAGAAAGCAAAATCAATGCAGAATGGGGAAACCTAATAAAATAGAAAAAAAAATAGCCTCATGAACAACAACAATAATAAAACACTAATATGTACACTTGAAATAAGGTAATAAATTAAGAAGGATATGTGTAAACATATCTGTTGAACAATACAGTGGAAAGTAACATTTTGAGAAAGATCTATGATCATACAGTATATCTGAATTATATATCTAATGATCTGGATGATGGAATTGATGGTTTTCTGGCGAAGTTTGCTGATGATATGAAGATAGGTGGAAGGGTAGATAGTGGTGAGGATGCAGGGAGTAGCAAATGGAAGGTACACAAAATTGCTGGGGAAACTCAGCGGGTGCAGCAGCATCTATGGAGCGAAGGAAATAGGCGACGTTTCGGGCCGAAACCCTTCTTCAGACTGATGGGGGGTGGGGAAAGAAAGAAGGAAAAGGGGAGGAGGAGGAGGAGCCCGAGGGCGGGCGGATGGGAGGGTGGGAGGAGACAGCTAGAGGGTTAAGGAAGGGGAGGAGACAGCAAGGGCTAGCCAAATTGGGAGAATTCTATGTTAATGCCATAAGGACGCAAGGTCCCCAGACGGAATATGAGGTGCTGTTCCTCCAATTTCCGCTGTTGCTCACTCTGGCAATGGAGGAGACCCAGGACAGAGAGGTCGGATTGGGAATGGGAGGGGGAGTTGAAGTGCTGAGCCACCGGGAGGTCAGGTAGGTTATTGCGGACTGAGCGGAGGTGTTCGGCGAAAAGATCGCCCAACCTACGCTTGGTCTCACCGATGTAAATCAGCTGACATCTAGAGCAGCGGATGCAGTAGATGAGGTTGGAGGAGATACAGGTGAACCTTTGTCGCACCTGGAACGACTGCTTGGGACCTTGGATGGAGTCGAGGGGGGAGGTGAAGGGACAGGTGTTGCATTTCTTGCGGTTGCAACGGAAAGTGCCCGGGGAGAGGGGGGGTGCGGGAGGGAAGGGAAGAATTGACGAGGGAGTTGCGGAGGGAGCGGTCTTTGCGGAAGGCAGACATGGGGGGAGATGGGAAGATGTGGCGAGTGGTGGGGTCACGTTGGAGGTGGCGGAAATGGCGGAGGATTATGTGTTATATTTGCCGGCTGGTGGGGTGAAAGGTGAGGACCAGAGGGACTCTGCCCTTGTTGCGTGTGCGGGGATGGGGAGAGAGAGCAGTGTTACGGGGTATGGATGAGACCCTGGTGTGAGCCTCATCTATGGTGGCGGAGGGGAATCCCCGTTCCCTGAAGAACGAGGACATTTCCGATGCCCTGGTATGAAATGTCTCATCCTGGGAACAGATGCGGCGTAGGCGGAGGAATTGGGAGTAGGGGATGGAGTCTTTACAGGGGGCAGGGTGGGAAGACATGTAGTCCAGATAGCCATGTGAGTCAGTGGGTTTGTAATGTAATTGGAGGAACAGCACCTCATATTCCGTCTGGGGACCTTGTGTCCTTATGGCATTAGCCAGAGTGAGCAACAGCGGAAATTGGAGGAACAGCACCTCATATTCCGTCTGGGGACCTTGCGTCCTTATGGCATTAACATAGAATTCTCCCAATTTGGCTAGCCCTTGCTGTCTCCTCCCCTTCCTTAACCCTCTAGCTGTCTCCTCCCACCCTGCCATCCGCCCGCCCTCGGGCTCCTCCTCCTCCTCCCCTTTTCCTTCTTTCTTTCCCCCACCCCCCATCAGTCTGAAGAAGGGTTTCGGCCCGAAACGTCGCCTATTTCCTTCGCTCCATAGATGCTGCTGCACCCGCTGAGTTTCCCCAGCAATTTTGTGTACCTTCGATATTCCAGCATCTGCAGTTCCCTTTTGAACAAGTAGCAAATGGAATAAGGCACAGCAAAGTGTAGGATAATGCACATTATAGAAGGAATAAGGTATGGACTGTTTTCTGAATGGGTAGAGGATTCAGAAAGCAGAGGTGCAAAGGGACTTGGGAGTGCTGGTGCTGAAATCCCAAAAGGTTCATTTGCAGGATATGTCGGTAGTAAGGAAGGGAAATGCAATGTAACATTCATTTCGATAAGACTAGAATATAAAGGCAAGAATGTTATGTTGTGGCTTTATCAGGCACGGGTGAGGCCACATTTGGTATATTGTGTGCAGTTTTGGAGTAAAGGGATGGACTGGCTTTAGACAAGGTCCAGAGGAGGTTTAAGAGAATTATCCCTGGTTTAATTGGGTCAGCGTATGAGGAGCATTTGATGGCTCTGGGCCTGTGCTCACTGCCGTTTAGAAGAATGAGGGGAATCTTATTGACACTTTCCGAATAATGAAAGACCTATGTAGAGTGAATGCTGAGAGGATGTTTCCAGTGGTGGAAGAGCCTCGGACCAGAGGGCACAGCCTCAGAATAAAAGGACGTACTTTTAGAATGGAGATAAGAAGGAATGTCTTTAGAAAAAGGATGATGAATCTGTGGAATTCATTGCCACAGACAGCTGTGGAGGCTGTCATTGGGTATTATTTACCCAATGTAATAGACTTTTAATTTATATATAAATACTAATAATTTTGTAATACAAGTTTAATAGACTCTTGAGTAGTCAGGACATAAATGGTTACAGTGAGAAAGTTGGGGAACCGGGTTAAGAGGGAAAAAGAGAAACTTAGAAAATAGGTGCAGGAGTAGGCCGTTCATCCCTTCAACCCAGCACCGCCATTCAATATGATCATGGCTGATCATCCAAAATCAGTACCCCGTTCCTGCTTTTTCCACATATCCCTTGATTCCATTAGCCCTAAGAGCTAAATCTAACTCTCTCTTGAAAACATCCAGTGAATTGGCTTCCACTGCCTTCTGTGGCAGAGAATTCCACAGTTTCACAACTCTCTGGGTGGAATTTATTTTCCCCATCTCAGTCCTAAATGGCCTGCCCCTTATTCTTGAACTGTGACCCCAGGTTTTGGACTCCCCCAACATCATCCTGCAGCTAGCCTGTCCAATCCCTTAAGAAACATATAATTCCTATAAGATTCCCTCTGATCCGTCTACATTTCAGTGAATATAAGCCCAATCGACCCATTCTTTCATCATATGTCAGTCCCGCCATCCCAGGGATCACACCTTATTTGGCAGTTGTAAAGGTTCCAACAGTTTATGTGAAAAAAATCAGAATTTCATTTTGAAGTAATAATTTTGTGCTGATTTATTTTGCAGTCTATGAAAGAACAAAAAGTCACTTGCAGGATCTGCTATGTTCTTGACTTTAATCGGGTCAAGTGTGGAGTCCTGAAGCTGCCACCAGTTTCATTGTTATTAAAGCAAATGCTTACAGTTTCACCATCACTCCAACCACAAGTTCCAGAGTTATGATACCAAGAGAGCTGACAACGTGCGCACGGAGGCAATCTTTTCAACCATCATCTAGCATTACTGGCAGTACGAAGAGATAACATTGTATTCAATAAAAATTCGAATTTTGCAAAACATAATATGGAAATGAAAGTAAGTCAGCTAAATGCTCATGGGACAGGAAAGACCATGTATTGAATACGCGCCAGTAATACTATGGGAAATGCCCCAAAGTCAATATTCGTTCCCTAATTTGATGGACTATCTTTAACCCCTTTCTGAATTTTTTGAGGATGTAACAAGTAGAATGTATAAGAGAGAGCCAGTGGATGTGGTGTATCTTGACAAGGTCCCACACAAGAGATTAGTCTGCAAAATTAGAGCACATGGTATTGGGGGTATGGTATTGACATGGATAGAGAACTGTTTGTCAGACAGGAAGCAAAGAGTAGGAATTAACGGGTTCTTTTCAGAATGGCAGGCAGTGCCGGGGTGCGACAAGGCTCAGTGCTGGGACCCCAGTTATTTACATTATATAAACAATTTAGATCAGGGAATTAAATGTAACATCCCCAAGTTGATGACACAAAGCTGGGTGGCAGTGTGAGCTGCGGGGAGGATGCTATGAGGCTGCAGGGTGACTTGGATAAGTTGAGTGAATGGGCAGATGCATGGCAGATGTAGTATAATGTGGATATATTTGAGGTTATCCACTTTGGTGGCAAGAACAAGAAGGCAGGTTATTATCTGAAAGGTGTCAGATTAGGAAAGGGGGAGGTGCAACGAGACCTGGATGTCCTTGTACATCAGTCACTGAGCACTAAGCATGTAGGTACAGCAGACAGTGAAGAATGCAAATGGCATGTTGGCCTTCATAGTGAGAGGATTTAAGTATAGGAGCAAGGAGATCCTACTGCAGTTGTACAGGGCCCTGGTGAGACCACACCTGGAGTATTGTGTGCAGTTTTGGTCTCCTAATTTGAGGAAGGACATTCTTGCAATTGAGGGAGTGCAAGTTAATTCTTCTTCAGACTGAGAGCAGGGCGTGGGGGGGAAGGTGAAGACCTGGAGGCGTGAAAAGACCAGGACCAATCAGGATCAGCCATAAATTACTTCAGGTAGGGCGGTGCTTGGTGGATCATTGTTGGCTGGGGATGGTGTGATCTCCAGAGAAACAATGTGAAGAACTGTGGAACCAGTAAAACAACAAGGGTAGTGGAAAGGGGGCAAGGAGAGAGAGGGGAGGGAAGGGGAATGTGAGATGAAATTACTTAAAATCAGAGAATTGAATATTCAAACCCCTGGGTTGTAAGCTGCCCAAACAAAATATAAGGTGCTGGTCCTTCAATTTGTGTGTGGCCTCACTCTGTCAATGGAGGAGGCCCAGGACAGAAAGGTCAGCATGGGAATGGGAAGGAGAATGGAAATGATTGGCAACCGGGAGATCCCATAGGCCAGGCGGACAGAGCGTAGGTGTTCAGCAAAACGGTCACTAAGTCTATATTCGGTCTCACCGATGTACAGGAGCCCACATTGGGAATGGCGGATGCAATTGATGAGGTTAGAGGAGGTGCTTGTGAATCTCTCTCTAACCTGAAAGGACTGTTCGGGTCCCTGGATGGAGTTGAGAGAGAAGGTATAAGGTGAAATTTTGCAATGGTTTGGGTGGGAAGGGATGGGTGGACCAAGGAGTTATGGAAGGAGTGGTCCCTGCAGAAAACAAAATGGGTGGAGATGGGAAGATGTAATTAGTGGTGGAATCCCTAAGGAGGTGACAGAAATGTTGAAAGATAATGTATTGGATGCAGAGGCTGTTGGAGTGAAAGGGACACTCTGTTCTTGTTGCATCACAGACATGTGCGAGGGCCTCATCTATGACAGAAGGGGGGGAATCCCATGTTCCCTGAAGAAAGAAGACATCTTGGATGTTCTAATACGGAACACCTCATCTTGGGAGCAGTTGCGATGGAGACAAGGCAATTGTGAGTGGGGAATAGCATGTTAGCAAGAGGCAGGTTGGGAAGAAGTGTGGTACAGATAGCTGTGGGGGTCAATAGGTTTCTAAAAGATGTCTGTTGACAGTCTGCCACCTGTGATGTAGACAGAGATCAAGAAAGGGGCAAGAGGTGTCCGATATAATCCAGGTGAATTTGAGGGCAGGGTGAAATTATTGGGAAAGTTAATAAAGTCCATGAGTTTTGCATGAGTGCAGAGGTAGCCCCGATGCAGTCATCGATGTAGCCAAGAAAGAGTTGGGGGATAGGGCCAGTGTAGGCCTGGAATAAGGACCATTCAACTTACCTGACAAAATGGCAGGCATAGCTTGGGCCCATGCGAGTGCCCATGGCTACACCTTTGATTTAGTGAAAATGGGAGGAGTCAAAGTAGTTGAGGGTGAGGACAAGTTTCGCTTGTTGGAGGAGAGTATTAGTAGAGGGAGATTGGTTGGGTCTTTGTTTGAGGAACAAACAAAGGGCCTTAAGGCTCTCCTGGTCGGGGATGGAGGTGTCGAGGGACTGACGTTCATGGTAAAGATGAGTGAACGGAAGCCTGGAAACCAAAAGTGGTCAAAGAGTTGAAGGGCATGTGAGGTGCCCCAGAAATATGTGGGAAGGGATTGGACAAGGGGGGATAGGATAGAATCGAGGTATGTGGACATGAGCTCAGTGGGGCAGGAGCAAACAGAGACAATGAGCCTGCCAGGGCGGTTCTGCTTATGGATTTTCAGCAGGAGGTCTTATCTTACACATGCACAATTCATACACATGAAGGATAAGTCCCTCAAAAATTTAATGTTTAGAAGTTATTTTTTAGTTTGTCGATATTATTTCATGTTCTACCTTAATTCATATGCATGTTCCTATTTTTGCTCTGAAAAGTATTTAATTTGGTTTAGATAACACATGGAAAATGCTCTTTGGCCCAAGAAGTCCATACCGAACATCGATTACCCGGTCACAATAGTTCCATGTTATCCCATTTTCTCACCCCTACACACTCGGAGCAATTTACAGAGGCTAATTAATCTAATAACCTGCACGTCTTTGGGATGTGGGAGGAAACCGGAGCATCCGGAGGAAAAAAACATGCAGTCAGCGGGAGAACATGCAAACCCCACACACAGACACCTGAGGTCAGGATCAAACGCAGGTCTCTAGCACTGTGAGGAAGCAGCTCTGCCAGCTGTGCCACTATGCCACCCCAATTTAAAGTCATTCAAGAAAGTTGGAATCTTTTACTTCTGGAGATCATGACTGTCGGACTTCTATATCAACCCATTAGTCAGCTAATATTATCGCTGAACGCTACACATCCTATGTAGTTGGTGCCTGAGCAACTGGTGTCATAGAGCAGAGAGCAGAGAGCAGAGAGCATTGCAGCAGAGAAATAGTCCCTTTGGCCTCCAACATGTGTGCTGTATATGATGCATAGACCATCATGTAGCTACTTGCACATCACCCATATCCCTCCTCCTCCACCTTTTTCCTTTCTTCTCCCCACCCCCCACCCCCTATCAGTCTGAAGAAGGGTTTCGGCCCGAAACGTTGCCGATCTCCTTCGCTCCATAGATGCTGCTGCACCCGTTGAGTTTCTCCAGCATTTTTGTGTACCTTCGATTTTCCAGCATCTGCAGTTCCTTCTTAAACCCATATCCCTCCATTCCCTGCATATCCAAAAATCTTTGAAATGCCACTGACCATTTTTGCTTCAACCACCACCTCTGGCAGTGCCCTCTGTGTAAAAATATTAGCCCCTCATATCTCCTTTAAACTTTGCCTCTATCATCTTAAAGATGACTGTATTGCAAATCAAATTCTTTGTATGTTTTTACATACTTGGTTCAATAAATTAATTACATTTACAATTACAATTAACGCTATACCCTCTAGTATTTGATTTTTTTCATCTTGGGAAAAATATTTTTCCTATTTACCTTATCTATGAAAAGTAGAAAGAGAATGGGAAAGCCCTCTGTGATCTATGAGCAGTTTTCCTCACTGTCAACAGCAAGTGCAGTCAGTAAGCACTCTGCTTCTGGGATTTCCTTTTCCTTATGGATGAAATTACACCGTGCAGGCACAATAAGGGTAGATGGCTGATCTATGTTGCCAGTGCCACAATGTACCTGGTGTTGAAGAGTGCACAGAGTGTAAATTGTTAAGAGAAATTGAATTGGATTGAATTGAATACTTTATTGTCACATGTGACAAATCACAGTGAGATTCTTTACTTGCATGCCCATAAAGAGCACTTACAAATTCCTCCCCTACGCCAGGTCCCCCTTTGTTCCTCCCACCCTCCCCCCTCCCTCACGACGGTCTCCCCATGCGGAGTCCTCCTTTGTTCCTTTGTTCCTTCCTTCGGCAGCGGCGTCCTTACTTCCATGTGTCCTACCACAACCAGAGAGCAGTTGCTGAACTACTATCACCTCACTGGTGACCCGCACACTTTGCTCACATGGTAAATGTCTCGATTATAGCATGCAACAAAAGCTTTTCACTGTACCTCAGTAAAAGTAACAATAAACAAAACAATCCTCGAATAAGAACATTGCTATGTTTAGTCCTGTTCATGAAGCAAAAAATTCTAATGCAATTTGCATGGCTACTATCAAATAAAAATAGACATCAAATCACAGAAGGAGATATTTGGGTAGATTGCCAAAGGCGTAGAGATTTTAATGAGCATGTTAAAGGATGAAAGAGTCATTGAAAAGTGGAAAAGTTTGGCAAGGGAATTCCAGAGTTGGGGGCTGGGAGCTGAAGCTATCTTCATTCAATGTTTTCTCTTTTTGATTTGTTTGCAAATGGGAAGCGTTTCTCTATAGTTATTTCAACCAATCATGATTTAACTTGCTATATAGGTTTCCTTGCAACCGTATCTGTTCAACAAAGAAAATTAGGGTCTCTCCTAACCAGAAACCTTGGATGAATCAGATAATGCTATACATATGTACAATCAAGCCAAACTTAAGTACAATAGATGGACAAAGGAAAAGACACTGCATGCATAATATCATTCCCAGTACTGCAGTGCATCAGTTCCAGAGACAAAGTTTAATGTCCGCAATGGGGTCAAGGTAAACATCTCAACTACATTTTCCTTGCTTGAGATTCCAACAGCATCAGATATAGATAGATTCTTGATTAGTACAGGTGTCAGAGGTTGTGGTGAGAAGGCAAGAGAATGGGGTTAAGAAGGAGAGATAGATCAGCCACGATTGAATGGCGGAGTAGACGATGGGCCGAATGGCCTAATGCTATTCCTATCCCTTATGACCTCATGAGCATTATTTTCCTCAGTGAAAACTAACATCCTCTGCAGTTAAATTCTGTTTTTGGTCTTTAATGAAGCTCAGTTTTCTTCTTAAAATCCTTTCACTATAGGCATGCCTACACATAATTTTTGGATTCAATCTCATTCATGTCAGCTGCCATTTTTTGCACATGTTCCTACTTTGTGTCTCCTATTGCTTTTTCTTTACTGCAGTCCTCGTATCAACCTGGCACCCACTTGTGCAAACATCCTGTCATGTATTATTTTTCTGCATTATTTTCTTTTTTGGTTATCCGTGAAGCTCTGCCTTTAATTTTGTCACGTTTCACCCTCATGGGAAGCTTTCCCTTTTAAATTCTTTCAACTGTTCAAAGACATGTTTGATTGCCAAGTTCCACCAATGGTGGAGCAAATACATTCAAGAAAGAGCAATAGGGCAGGAGTGGGAATGGAGGATCTTGGAGGGTTGAAAGTTTAATGCTGAAATCACCCATGGAAGAATTGAAAACAATTTAAAATCAAGAAATTGATTAAACTGGAACCAAGGGAGGTCAATGAAAGTCAAAGGTAACAGTTTGGTGAATGCAGACAAAAGTCGGATTTTTAAACCAAGTTTTATTCACAAACGGTTTAATGACAACGAGTCTAACAAACGCCACTAAAACAGATCTGGCCACAACGGTGGTCTCAATTGACTGAATGGGCGCAGCCCAGAAACAGCGCAAAAACACGACCCCTCCCAGAGTCTTGTGTGTGAGGAACCCAACCGCAGGGTTCGATTACTTGCGAGCACCAGCAGGTGCCGCTCCAACAGTGCACAGTTCTTTGTGCGATGCAGGACATAGGTTGTGGCGTTTTGTATTGCTTCAACGTTACACATGGTTGAATGAGGGAGAGCCTCATAAAACTATGGAACATTTGGAAAAATGTAATGTGATTCATCGTTGTTATGAATGAAGCATGTTGGTGGGTGAATATTTTGATGTTCAGGGAGCATCAAAAAGAGCTAACCATAGTATTTGGAAGATATTCAATGCCTGGATTGATTTACAGGAAGTAATTTCATCCCAGTGCATCAATGGTTAGCTGGCAATTGTAATTAGTTGATCTACTTCTTGCGTATGGCGTGCACAGCCTAAAGTTATAAGACAACTTGTTCTACTTGATCTTATTTGATTGTGCACACCAGGTTAATTGCATTCATCGAAACAGGGTGGACCACGTGAAGGTTGCAATCTCTCACCCCAATTAGTTGATTAGTTTAGTTTATTATTGTATGTGTACTAAAGCTTTTTTTATGTGCTATCCAGTCATCGGAAATACTACACATGATTACAATCAAGCCACCACAGTGCACAGATACAGGATGAAGGTTATAATATTTAGTGCAAGGTAAAGTCATGTAAAGTGCGATTATAGATAGTTCAACAATCTCCAATGAGGTAGATGAGAGGTTAGGATAGCTCTCTCGTTGCTGAGAGGATGGTTTAGATGCCTGATAACAGCCGGGAAGAAACTGTCCCTGAATCTGGAGGTACAGCTGTATGTGTTTTTAAAATTCTGTATCTATTACCTGATGGAGAGGGGAGAAGAGGGAGTGACCAGAGTGAAACTGGTCCTTGATTATGCTGGTACCCTTGCCGAGGCAGCGTGAAGTGTAGATGCAGTCAATGGAACGAGGTTGGTTGTGTGATGGTCTGGACAATCTTGTTCACCTGAATATGCAAAATGTACCTTACCACCATGGAGCCAAATGGAATTCCATGAGTATTTGCGCAAACCTAATACATTTTAGAGTTGAAAGTTGCATTTTAAGTACATTAATGTACAAATTAATTAGGTGCATTAAAGTTTAAATAAACATTTTAAGGTAATTTTGACTTTTCACTTTATTTGCTTCAGTCACATCTCTATTGCTCTCACTCATCTTCATTCTTTGTTGCTCATCCGTCATAATTTAGAACTAGTACAAGATAATTTCCAAAGCGTCACATTTCCTCTGTGGTAGGTTTGACTCAGTGGGTCAGGCAGCATCTGTGGAGTGAATAGATAGGTGGGTGGCACTTTGATGGCAGCCTCGCCTGCAGTCTGTCTGTCCTTTTCGTCTTTTTTTGTGTTATTTTTAGTGTGTTTAAAAAGTATGTGTTAATGTTCTCTGGTTTGTTTCATGTGGGGGATGGGCACGGGGGGGTCAGGGGAATTTTTTTTCAATCTCTTATCTTGCCGGAGATGCGATTTTTTCCGGATCTTATCTCAGGTCGCTCTACAGCCTAACATCGTGGATTGCTCGGGACTGACTTTGAGACCCACCGCGGGCCGTGGACTTACCATCGGAGCTGATTCCTTGCCTGGGATCGGCGCTCCAACGCCTGCGGACTTTAACATCAAGGAGCTTGCAGTCTCCAAAAGCCGCATGATGTTCAACTAGCCCCGACCCGGGATCAGATCGCCCAGCGTGGGGGAGCTGAGATCCCCCCCGATGCAGAAGCTTGATCGCCCCAACGAGGAGGCCCGCCGCTGGCTACGGGAGTAAGATTGTCCCGTCAACAGGAGGTTAGAGGTCCCCGACCACTGTAGGACAAAGAAGGGAAAGATTGAACTTTTTTTCGCCTTCCATCACAGTGAGGAATGTGGAGGAGTCACTGTGGTGGATGTTTATGTTAAAATGTCTTTTGGTGTTCTGGTGCTTTTTTGGTATGGTGTATGGTATGATGTATGGCAAATCAAATTCCTTGTATGTTGCAAAACATACTTGGCTAATAAAGTATGATTATGATTATGATTAGGCAATGTTTTGTGTCAGGATCCTTCTTTAGACTGATTGAATCTTGATCTGAAATGTTGCCTATCCATTCCCTCCACAGATGCAGCCTGACACATGGGGGTTATTCTGGGGCATGTGTTTTGCACAACAATCCAGCATCTACAGTTTCCTGTGTCCTCATTTCACCTTCTTGTCTTTTCAATTTCAGTTCAGAGCTATGAAAATCGGAACTGTATGCACTTTCACCACTAGGGCGTGCTATAACTTAATTTTCATCTACCATTTCAACATATTTGAGATCACTGAGACTAGGGAGTTGTTCAAGAAGGAACTGCAGATGCTGGAAGATCGAAGGTACACAAAAATGCTGGAGAAACTCAGCGGGTGCAGCAGCATCTATGGAGCGAAGGAAATAGGCGACGTTTCGGGCCGAAACCCTTCTTCAGACTGATGGGGGGTGGGGGGGAGAAGGAAGGAAAAAGGGAGGAGGAGGAGCCCGAGGGCGGGGGGATGGGAGGAGACAGCTCGAGGGTTAAGGAAGGGGAGGAGACAGCAAGGGCTAGCAAAACTGGGAGAATTCAACGTTCATGCCATCCGGACGCAAGCAACCCAGGCGGAATATGAGGTGCTGTTCCTCCAATTTCCAGTGTTGCTCACTCTGGCAATGGAGGAGACCCAGGACAGAGAGGTCGGATTGGGAATGGGAGGGGGAGTTGAAGTGCTGAGCCACCGGGAGTTCAGGTAGGTTACTGCGGACTGAGCGGAGGTGTTCGGCGAAACGATCGCCCAACCTATGCTTGGTCTCCCCGATGTAAATCAGCTGACATCTAGAGCAGCGGATGCAGTAGATGAGGTTGGAGGAGATACAGGTGAACCTTTGTCGCACCTGGAACGACTGCTTGGGTCCTTGAATGGAGTCGAGGGGGGAGGTGAAGGGACAGGTGTTGCATTTCTTGCGGTTGCAACGGAAAGTGCCCGGGGAGCGGGTGGTACGGGAGGGAAGGGAAGAATTGACAAGGGAGTTGCGGAGGGAGCGGTCTTTGCGGAAGGCAGACAGACTAGGGAGATGGTTTGATTAGTGGGACATGCTATGGTAAGTTGGGTAAAACTAAACAGTCCAGAAATTAACATTTCTGCGGAGTGTGAAGTAGGTTCCCAAATAGAAACGTCACCTATCCACGTTGTGTTTGTTGTTGTTGTCAAGTGAAGAATGAATCTCTATCCTGTGGACGTTAAGCACTAATTTCCCACCACTTCCTCCAATCTGACCCTGTGGACATGACCCCATCAGGCATCTGTTACCCATATCATCACTGACTTCATCTCCTCTGGACATCTTCCCCAGATGACTTCCAACCTCATAAATCCCCCAGTTCCATAAAACCACTCCTTCTCTAGGTCCAGAATATGGACTGCTCTGATAGACTTGTGCTTATTCCTATCTCAACTCTTTTCTTCCCTTGACAAACCTCTACTTACCTCCATCTGTGATACCACAGAAATCATCTAGCACCAAGTGTTGAGTTTCCTAGTCCAAAATCTTTACATTACATCACGGATGCTGGTCCCTCTCCACACCCACCCAGCAACAGGACAGCACAAGACCCCGTACACGATCATTCAAATTATCATCATCTAGCTCCATCTTCCCCTATCTTGCTGAACGTATGTTTACATTAAATAATATCCCCTTTGTCTTCTCAAAGAATAAGGAGGCTCAGAGAATTTGTAGAAGTCCAACCAATGGCTGCCTTTGTGGATTTAGTGGGACATTCAGTTTCTGTTTACTAGGACCTCTTCCTCACCTTTTATTCAACAGTGTGGATGACCGTCAGTGCTGCTTCATGACTGAAGAATTTCAGTTGCATTGCTTCAAAATGCAATCTTTCCCTTGCCTTCATGTGGCCAACCTCTGCTCTTTCCTTTCCTTCCTTCTATCGTTTACTCAGAACCAACAATATTACAAGGTCTGATGAAGGGCCCCGACCTGAAATGTCACCTATCCATGTTTTCCAGAGATTCTTCCTGTGCTACTGAGTTACTCCAGCACTTTGTATCCATAAGGGCCTGTCCCACGAGCATGCGACTGCATGTGGCAAGCGCGACCAAACCGGAAGCGGGGGCCGCGCGGAGGTCGAATGATACCCGTACAGGGCCTGTCCCATGAGCATGCGACTGCATGCGGCGAGTGCAACCAAACCGGAAGCGGGGGCCGCACGGAGGTTGAGTGATCCCGTACGAGTTGACGTTCGAGCGAATGACGTGAAGTTCGAGCGAAGTCCGCGGGAAGTTCGCCGATGACGTACGGCGTCGAAACGCTGCGTACAGCATTGAGACGCTGCGCGCGCCCGTCGAGGCAGTGCGTACGGCCTCAATGCGGCTGCGAGCCGGCAGGCCGTTGCCGCGCGGAATTTTTAAACAGTGTCAGTTTTTCGGAGCTCCACGCGATGTCGGGACCAGCACCGCACAACTCCATACGGCTCTGGCGATTCAAGTGGGACCGGCCCCAGGAGGCCGTACGGCTCAAGTGACCACGTTAGGTCGCGCTTGCCACATGCAGTCACATGCTCGTGGGACAGGCCCTTTATGGGTGTTACATGCTTCTGCTTTGACAAAGAGCTCCTGAATTCTGCTTTAATTGGTCAGAGTGTTTGGGGAGAGGAGATCTGGTACTCACTCATGAAATCTAACAAATCACTTTTTTTGCTCTTTCTTTCTCCCAGGTGTTTATTACAATGTAAGTAAAACATCAGCTGGACAGCCATGGCATTGAGATACATATGACAATCATGTAGATAGGCAAATGGATATGCAGAGAATTGAGTGATATGCATCATTTGCAAGCAGATGAGATTATCTTATCTTGGCATAATGTTCAGCAATAACATTGTTGTCCAAAGAGCCCGTTCCTGTGCTCTATTTTTCTGTGCTCTCTGTTTTAATCATTCCATCGATGGAAAGCATTGGCGTGTCTTTCCTGTGTTATCTGACTGCCTCTGTTTATAAATTTCCATCAGAATGTTATTCATTTGCTACATCCACTGTTTTGCAGTTGTCTTGCCTACACTGCCATGCTCAATCAAAGTGTAGCAAGGCTCAAGTGTTCCAAGGCTCCAGCAGCAGACATGTGAACCTTTTGCAATAATCTTCTTGCCAGAACAGCAGACAAAGATTAAAGAGATATAATTTACAACACACAAATGGTACTTACATTTCAGCAATGACTTCAGTCACAGAATTATCAATGACACCTTCCTTCACTCTTCTGAAGATTGAGAGGTAACTGATTAGGCTGCTACTAATCAAATTTCATTTGTCCTGCATTTCCTGGACAGAATACATCTGGGCAATTTTCCACAGTCAAATAAATGTCAGTGTGTAAATGGACTGGAGCTTGGTTGAATTATTATTTGGAGCACATGTGTTCAGTGAAATAGATATGATTTTATCTAGTCCAATAGCTTTTTCTGTAATTCAGACCTGTTGTTTCTTGATATCATATGGAGTGAGTTGAACTGATAGCTAGACCATGAGGTGGAACACAATGTAATTGTCACTAATAATCCGCATTGCCTTATGGAGGCATAGCCTGGGCTGTCAGGGTCTTTGCTGAGCATGACGCTACTGTACATAACTGCCATGTGAAGATGGGACTTTGTCTCTACGATGACCGTCCAGGAACGTCACCAAACCATGATTTCCAGAGGTGACCCGCTGAGTTAATCCAACATTTTGCATCTTTTTTTGTAAACCAGCATTTGCAGTCTGTTGTTTCTCCATGTCACTCCTATCAATGCTGTTATGGGCAAACGTACCTGCACCAGTAAGATTGGTCAGGATTAGGTGAAGTAGGCTTCATCAGTTAAGAAAGAACATTGCAAGAGGGGGGTCCTTGTCCATGTTTGACCTGAAGCAATAATTTCTCATAGGGCTTGGTCAAAGTTGAACACTCGTAGAACCATTCCTTCCAAATATTATGCCTTGTGGTACACCTCATTTCTCATTTATTTTTAACTGTACATCAACCAGCTTAGATCTAGAATCCTTTATGACTTTGGTAAGCAACAATATATCAATTGCGGACAGATTTGCATACGGCTACAGTAATTTGTGTGAAATAATATTGCTGACCTCTCCTTATTGGCTTGATTTACGATCTTGTTTCATTCCATCATACTAGTTCCCTTCATCAGTGAAAGAAGTTGCCCTTTCATCAATTTAATCACTCATATCCTTAAACTTCTATATTCCAGGATTTGCATCTAGTTTATGTAATCTCACTTTATAGCCTAACCATTAGAATCCTCATGACATTCTGGAATTCCCCACAGCAGTGAATTCTCCATGTCGGGCATCTTCTGTGGTCTGCCAACATCCGCAGCTGCACTTCAGACTTCGAGAGACTGCAATGAAACTGTGTCATTTCAGCAGCAATTCACAACCAACTAGACGTTAACCCAAGGCAGGACCGTATTGATCTTTGTAATGATAATTATGACAAAAGTGTCAATTCTCTGCACTTCAAAACCAGCAATGATATCTTTCAGATGTGACTTAGAGATAGGTTGTCTAACTCAAATAACAGCATTTCTGATGTTTTTTTAAGTGTCCCCTCAGTACTGCATTGTTAGTGGAGCCCACCCAAAATGTTGGTTCCTGTGCTTCTTCCGAGTGTTGATAAACACCTACTGTAAGTGCATGATTCATCAACTAAGGCACGCTGACATCGGGCTTCACCCATCACTTTCCAACACAGCACAAGAATCTAACACTGAGTCAAGGACGACAGAATGCCAGGTGGGTACTGAAATGTACCTCAGATAATCTATTTCACACCTCCGTGCTACTTGTGATGCTCCTCCATTCTCTGCATATTCTCCACAATCTGCTTCTTGGGCTTCACGCTTTGTCACTCCCTCCTCCTGCAGTATGCTGTTGCATAGATCTCTCTGCAGTGCCACAGGTTGGTTACACATAATGTGTGATAGTTCACAAAGATTATGACATACCTTTCCATGTATGACAAATAAAAGGTATTGTATTGTATTGTATTGTATTGTATTGTATTGTATTGTATTGTATTGTATTGTATTGTATTGTATTGTATTGTATGTACCAAAACTTTCCTTTCAGCATCTGGGTGGTATGTGAGTTAAGGGAAAGAGTTTACATTTAAGTATTATCATTTCCAATCTTTGACCATCCCGAAGCAGTTTACAGGCAGTTATATACTTTTTACATTTTTGTTCACTTGTGAAGGGGAGGACCAGATGAACTCTATTGCATGTTCTGTGCTGGAGAGGAGGTGAGAGCAGAAGCACAGAAAATAGCTGAGATGTGGTCAAGGGTTTTGTTAACAATCGTAGAGGGGAACACTTGTTTATAGCTTATCACAATGGTCATCCTGGCTTTCACCTATTATCAGTGACACCCCCCCCCCCCCCCCCCCCCTCCCTCTCCCACACTTCCCATGGTCATCCTGGACTTCACAAGACATTCTCTCTCCCCCACTACCCTGCTGCGTTACAAACTTATTTTATCTCTTAACAGTCTTATCAAAGTGACATGGGAGCACTGATGCAGGATTCCCAAATAGTTACTCTGCGAGTCGAATCGGTGGTAAAGAACGCAAACTCAATGCTAGCATTTATTTCAAAAGGGCTTGTATACAAAAACAGATATGTAATGTTGAGGCTCTATAAGGTGCTGGTAAGGCCACATTTGGAATATTGTGAGCAATTATGGGCACCAGGAAAGATGTGCTGGCTCTGGAGAGGGTCCAGAGGAGGTTTACAAGAATGATCCCATATGTTTCACCCATGATGAGCATTTGTCCGCACTTGGCCTGTACTCGCTGGAGTTCAGAAGAATGAGGAGGGACCTCATTGAAACATACAGAATAGTGAAAGGCTTGGATAGAGTGGATATGGAGAGGATGTTTCTACTAATGGGAAAGTCTAGGACTAGAGGTCATGGCCTCAGAATTAAAGGGTGGTCTTTTAGGAAGGAGATAAGGAGAAATGTATTTAGTAAGAGGGTGGTGAATCTGTGGAATTCTTTGCCACAGAAGGCTGTGGAGGCCAAGTCAGTGGATATATTTAAGGTGGAGATAGATTCTTGATTAGCACATGTGTCAGAGGTTATGGAGAGAAGGCAGGAGAATGGGGTTAGGAGGGAGAGATATATCAGCCATGGGCCAAATGGCGGAGTAGACTTGATGGGCCAAATGGCCTAATTCTACTCCTATTCCTTATGACGTCCTTTTCAGTTCCTCTGTTCCTCCCTTTCCACCCCACCTAACCTTTTACATTCAACTGGTCATTCTCTGTCATTTCCATCACTTTCAATGACATTCCCCCACCAGACACACCTTCCCCTCTCCTGCCCTTACAGCATTTTGCATGGGGCCATTCCCTTTGTGAATTCCTGGCCCACCCTTCTGTGTCCACCAACCATCCCTTTTATATTGTTACTTTCCCTTGCAACTGCAGATAATACAACACCTTTCCTTTCACCTCTTCCCTTCCCTTCCCACCATCCAGAGACCCAAACCGCCCCCTCCAGGTAAAGTAGAGATTCACTTGCGCATCTTCCAATCCAGTGTACTGTGTCCGATATTCACAAAGTGCTGACCTCTACGATGGTGAAACCAAATGAAGATTGGGTGATCACTTTGCAGAGCCCCTACATTCAGTCTACAGGAGAGACCCTGAGCTCCCAGCAGCCTCCCGTACTGTCACAGCCAGGCCCAATACAAGCTTGAGGAGCACCACCTCTTCTAAAGAATGGATCGACTGGGCTTATATTTACTGGAATTTAGAAGGATGAGAGGATATCTTATAGAAACATGTAACATTCTGCTGGACTGGAGGGCGGCAGCTTCAACCACCCCCGGGCCGCGGTGTATGAACCGGCCTGTTCGCGGAGCTCGGTGAGCCGCGGGACTGATTATACCATCGCCCGGTGGGGTATCGCCTCAGCGCAGAGGGAGAAGAGGAGGGAAGAGACTGCAGCCCTAAGATTTTTGCCTCCATCACAGTGAGGAGGTGCCTGGTGGACTCACTGTGGTGGATGTTAATTTGTGTTTACTGTCTGTTCTGTTGTTTATTATTGTATGTATGGCTGCAGGTAACGACATTTCGTTCAGACCGTAAGGTCTGAATGACAAATAAAGGATCTAATTCTAAAAATTCTTAAGGGACTGGACGGGCTAGATGCAGGAAAAATGTTCCTGATGTTGGGGGAGTCCAGAACCAGGGGTCACAGTTTAAGAATAAGGGGTAGCCATTTAGGACTGAGATGAGGAAAAACTTTTTAACCCAGAGAGTTATGAATCTGTGGAATTCTCTGCCACAGAATGCAGTGGAGGCCAATTCACTGGATGTTTTCAAGAGAGAATTAGATAGAGCTCTTAGGGCCAAGAGCGGAACTCGCTATCAAAACATGGAGGGGACGGGGGTAACTTGTTAACAACTTATCCCCCTGGTAACCCCTGGTTTTACCCAGTCAGAGAAATCCCCTGTATACCCTTCCCTGCAGTTTATTGAGCTTTTTTTGTCTTTTTCCTAGTTCTGGCCATAAGTCTTTAACCTGAAGCGTTACTTCCGTTTCTCATCCCTCAAATGCAGGATTTTATATTTTTGTTCTAAATTTTGAACGACCAACACTTTCTTTTAATTACCATAATATCTGTGACTCAGTTTTCAGCAGCATCTGGACAGAATCTTATCTTACTCCTTACAGCAACAATTCAAACCCAGATAAACATTGCAGGAAGAGGCCAAATAAGATCAGTAACTTAAGCAAAAGTAGACCAAAAAAATGCAGGAGAAATTCAGCGGATGAGGCAGCATCTATGGAGAAAAGGAGTAGGCGATGTTTTGGGTCAAGACCCTTCTTCTGTCTCACCCGCTGAGTTTCTCCAGCATTTTTTGTCTACTTTCCATTTTTCCAGCATCTGCAGTTCCTTCTTAAACACTAAATTATGCAATGTGCTTACAAATCTTTCAGCCTAGTATCTTACGCTCAGAAAATAAATTTCCTAAGTCAGAGCATCAAACTTCACAAAATGAGGAACTGTAACTGCGACTTGCCTGGTTCCTCACATTCCCCAAAATTCAGCACGCCCTCGGAAACATCCAGCCTTTACCTTCGCCAATAGTGGAAATGCTTTCCTTCAGTAAAGCTTACTTTTCAATTGCATTTCATAATATACATTTGTAATCCAAGTGTGTGGATCTGTGTATGAGCCCTGCTGCAATGCCAAGAGTATAGGATATCGTCTTCCATTTCCATCGCCTTCAAAGAGATTCCACCACTAGACGCCTTCTCCCTCTGTTGCCCTTTCAGTATTTTGCGGGGACCTTTTTCTTTGTGAAATCCTGGCCCACTCGTCTCTATCCACTAACCACCCCTTTTTTTAAATCATTTTCCCTTGCAACTGAATATGATGATGTAACACGTCCTCTTCCTGTCCCACCGTCCAGGGATCCTGACCGCCCTTCGGGTGGATTAGTGATTCCCTTGCACTTGGTGCAAGGAGGAAGAGAGAGGGGAGTATGAATGTTAGACTGATACAGGTTACAGGTAGGCGTGTGACGGAGTATGATGCTTATAATGTCTGGAGACTAGTGCAGCAGCACGTGGGACATGCATGACCATTGAAGTTGCTTAAATATTGACTGTGACCCTGACTTTAGGGTTCTTGCAGCACAGCATCCAGACCCTCGGGAAGGCCTCCACTGCTTGCACCCACCTCCATCTTCATCTTATCCTGCTGTCAACTCAGCTAGTGCCCGGAGGCCTTCATAGAAACATAGAAAATAGGTGCAGGCATAGGCCATTCAGCCCTTCAAGCCAGCACCGCCTTTCAATATGATCATGACAGATCATCCTAAATCAGTACCCCGTTCCTGCTATCTCCCCACATTCCTTGATTCCGTTCGTCCTAAGAGCTAAACCTAATTCTCTCTTGAAAACATCTAGTGAATTAGCCTCCACTGCCTTCTGTGGCAGAGAATTCCACAGATTCACAACTGGCTTCAGGCTTCCTGAGGTAGCAATCTCTTCTCTACAATATATCAACCAAGATTTCCCGAGCTGTGATGTAAAATTAAGGAGCTCATGCATTCTCATGCTTATGTCTATATATATATTTTTTCTCATTTTTAACAGAAGAATACATAAAAGCACCCTGAAGGCCCAATTGGGAAAAACAATTCCCACACCTGCCTCACAGCACCAGAGACCAAAGGTTGGATCCTGACTACGAGTGCTGTCTGTGTGTGTGGAGTTTGCCTGTTCTCCCTGTGACCTGCGAAGGTTTTCTCCGGGATCTCCGGTTTCCTTTCACATCCCAGTGTCGTGCATGTTTGTAGGTTAATTGGCTTCTGTAAATTGTCCCTAGTGTGTAGGGAATGGATTGGAAACTGGGATAATATTAAAACTAGTGTGAATGGGTGGTCAATGGTCAGCGTGGGCTCAGTGGGCCGAAGGGCCTGATTCCATGCTGAATCTCTAAACTAAAAAAAATTAATGCAACCATGCAGTACTTACTTTTTGTTTTCAGAGTGCTACATGGTTCGTTGAAAATCTTTTCAAATGTTCTGCACATCAATCCCATTATCTAGGGGATGCCTTGGCGGTGGTGAGAATACTAGCAGCATAAACGGTCGGGCAGAAAAGAGGCAAAAAAATACAAAGGTACATGACTTCCTGAAAGGACCGAAGATTTTGTTGACGTTGTTAAATCCAGAGCATTTACCAGCATCAATTGTAATCAAATAAGAAGGGTTTCGGCCCGAAACGTTGCCTATTTCCTTCGCTCCATAGATGCTGCTGCACCCGCTGAGTTTCTCCAGCTTTTTTTGTGTACCTGTAATCAATTAACACCTTTGATAAAGGAAATCTAATGAGGCACGGTAACTGACGATATCATCAACCCATTTCCTAGTAGATTGCAAAGCTATCAGGACATTCATATAAACAAAATTGAAATCCCAGTGAAATGAAATGTGAAGAAAAATAGTTACTCTAGAGTTCGTTAGTGGCCCATGAGGCTGAACTGAAAGGCCGGAAATAGACCAAAGCGGCACCTAAAAAAGACACAAAGTGCTGGAGTAGCTCAGCAGGTCACGAATAAGTCTGAAGACGGGTCCCGACCCGAAACGTCACCGATCAATGTTCTCCACAGATGCTGCCTGGCCTGCTGAGTTACTCCAGTACTTTGTGTCTTGTTTGTAAACCAGCATCTGCAGTTTCTTGGCTCTCCAATATGGCACCTATATTCAACGGGGAAGACAACAGAGACATTGCTAATGGCGGAGACACTCATCTTCAGTTCAATGTAAATCTGTAGAAATTATAGATACATAACTTGAAATCTGGAATACAAACAGAAAATGTGGGAAATATTTAAAACATCAGGTAGCTCCTGTGAAGAGAGATCTAACATTTGGGGTAAATGGCCTTTAGTGGGAACAGTGAAATGTAGAGATATAACAGATTTTAAGCAGAGATAGGGGGGTCATGTTAAAGGGTAAGGTAAAAATGACTGAACAAATAAGCGGATGATGGAGCAAAGCACACGGGGACCGTATAGAAACGAATGGCAGTCTAGGCAAACTAAGTGGTCAGAAAATCATTGTGGAGTGTCGGAAAATCTGGTGCTTGTGCCTTGATTTAAATTGGCTATGATCCATTGAATGTGGAATGTTCTTGTTATTGAGGGAGTGCAGCATAGGTTTACAAGGTTAATTCCCAGGATGGCAGGACTGTCATATGTTGATAGAATGGAGCAGCTTGGCTTGTATACTATGGGGTTTAGAAGGATGAGAGAGGATCTTATTGAAACATATAAGATTATTAAGGGTTTGGACACGCTAGAGGCAGGAAACATGTTGTCGATGTTGGGGGAATCAAGAACCAGGAGCCATTTACAACGGAGATGAGGAAATACCTTTTCACACAGAGTTGTGAGTCTGTGGAATTCTCTGCCTCAGAAGGCGATGGAGACCGGTTCTCTGGATGCTTTCAAGAGAGAGTAGATAGAGCTCTTAAAGATAGCAAAGTCAAGGGATATGGGGAGAAGGCAGGAACGGGGTACTGATTGTGGATGATCAGCCATGATCACATTGAATGGCCGAATGGGCTGAATGGCCTACTCCTGCACCTATTGTTCATTGCCTATTGTCTATTGAAACAAGTAGATGGAAAATGATATGGCTCTGGGAAAGTTTGGATGGGGTGAGAGCTGAAGTAAAGGAAATGAGATGGTGCAGATCAAGGCCCCTGTTAACCACAATTGAGAGATTTCTGGGCAGAGAAGGAATAGGAGTTATAAGCATCCACATAGAAATGTCTGAATACTTGCAACAGAGATGGAGAGACAGGTAAACTAGTACGGAACCTTTACATTAAATGGGGGAAGGGAGAAGGGGTTGGGGAGTGTAATAAGATTTGTCTGAAGAAGGGTCTCTACCCGAAACGTCACCCATTCCTTCTCTCCAGAGATGCTGCCTGGCCTGCAGAGTTACTCCAGCATTTTGTGTCCACCTTCGACCTGTAAACCATGTTGGTTCAGGGAGAAACTAGATAAAATAAAATAATCTCAATTGCTTACACATGATACGTATCACTCAATTCTCTGTATATCCATTTGCCTATCTATATGATTGTCACATGTATCTCAATACCATGGCTGTCCAGCTGATGTTTTACTTACATTGTAATAAACATTGTAATAAACACCTGGGAGAAAGAAAGAGCATAAAAAGTGATTTGTTGATTAAAAAAAAAAAAAAAAAAAAAAAAGAAAAGTGGTTTGTTAGATTTCATCAGTGAGTACCAGATCTCCTCTCCCCAAACACCCTGACCAATTAAAACTAAATTCAGGAGCTCTTCGTCAAAGCAGAAGAGTTGAGATAGGAATAAGCACAAGTTGAAAGAATCCGTCCAGCAGAGCAGTCCATATTCTGGACCTAGGGATGGAGTGGTTTTATGGAACTGGGGGAATGATGAGGTTGGAAGTCATCTGGGTAAGATGTCTAGAGGAGATGAATTCAGTGATGATCTGGGTAACAGATGCCGAATGTTTGATGATGGGATCAGGTTGGAGGAATTAGTGGGAATTTAGTGCTTAGTTTCCACAGGATAGAGATTCATTCATCACATGATGACAGCACTACCCTATCAGTTTTTGTCAGCAGGTTAGAGATTTAGTTGATGGTTGTATTGAGAAGAGAAGGGTTGTAATCTGGTAAACGTCAAGCAACATCGTTCTCTGTGGCGGTAGATCATGCCTGATTGGTGAAGACGTGGCAACCAAATTAAATTAATAAAATCCTCAATAACAGGACACCTAATGTCAATAGGCAATAGACAATAAACAATAGACGATAGGTGTAGGAGTAGGACATTCGGCCCTTCGAGCCAGCACCACCATTCAATTTGATCATGGCTGATCATCCCCAATCAGTAGCCCGTTCCTGCCTTCTCCCCATATCCCCTGACTCCACTATTTTTAAGAGCCCTATCTAGCTCTCTCTTGAAAGCATCCAGAGAACCTGCCTCCACCGCCCTCTGAGGCAGAGAATTCCACAGACTCACCACTCTCTGTGAGAAAAAGTATTTCCTCGTCTCCGTTCTAAATGGCTTACTCCTCATTCTTAAATCTCAGATAATTTTGCACCCAAACAGAAAAGAAGCTTGAATCAATCAAAATATGGCAAAAAAATATTTGGCATGGTAAAGGAATGA
Organism: Amblyraja radiata; assembly: GCF_010909765.2. Lineage (NCBI taxonomy): Eukaryota > Metazoa > Chordata > Chondrichthyes > Rajiformes > Rajidae > Amblyraja > Amblyraja radiata. Next base: position 69,341,459 of record NC_045956.1, read on the forward strand.
GTCGTGATGCAGGGTCTTGACCCGAAACGTCGACCATTGTTTCACCTCCACAGATGCTATTCGACCCGTTGAGATCTTCTGGCAGATTGTCTGTTGTTCCAGATTCCAATATCTGCAATCTCTTGTGACTATGTAAAAGGAATGGTTTTAAAGGAAGAAAACCGGTATAGTGGGGTGGTGTTAGGGTGAAGTGGAGTGCATCATTACTCACAGCTGGGACCACTGCTGTTTGCGAATTGTGTTGTTTAGCTGGATTCTGAAGCACAAAGCACTTCATTTAAAATTCTTGGTATAAGTTGAAACAGAGCTGAGAATCTGAGAGCAGATAATGGTCATCCATCCAACCGTTGTGGAACGGCATGCAACATAGTCAATAGGAACTTAAACTAAATCCAAAATAATTGACTGTACGTCGGAGGACATCCTCATCAAGCTTTGCAGTGCACTTGTTACATCGCATCTTGAGTATTGTACCAAGTTTTGCTCTATATAGATAATAAGGGAGAAACCGCAGGAAGCAATACAAAATAGAGCCCTCGTGTCAGGGGTCTTGGTTAAGAGGAAAGACTGAAGAGAAATCTGCTTCAGTTGGTATTGCTTTTCCCCAGTAGAGCAATTCAATAATAGTTGCCTGCTGTACCCTACTTCCAAAATCAAAAACAAGTTAAGTGTCAGTATATCTGAAATCAATGCTAAGAGGAGTGGAACACATACTCATACCGCAGTTTGCATTGACGGTGCCGATGTAGAGATGGTTAAAGACTTTTAATTCCTTGGAGTCAATATCACCAACAACTTCTCCTGGACTGCCCATATTGAAGCAACAACCAAGAAGGCACTCCAATGCCTCTACTTCATTAGAAGTCTTAGGAACTTTGACATGTCCCCTACAACTCTCATTAACTTCTACAAATGCACAGTAGAAAGCATTTTATCAGGGGGCATCACAGCTTGGTTTGGGAATAGCTCCATCCAAGACTGCAAGAAATTGTGGTCGCAGCCCAGACTATCACACAAACCAACCTCCCTTCTATTGACTCAATTTATACCTCACGCTGTTTCAGCAAGGGCATCAGCATAATCAAGGACGGGTCGCACCCTGACCACTCCCTCTTCTCCCCTCTCCCATCAAGCAAAAGGTATTGGTGTGAAAATGCACACCTCCAAATTCAGGGACAGCTTCTTCCCAGCTGTTATCAAGCATCTGAATCATCCTACCACAACTAGAGAGCTGTCATGAACTACTAACTACCTCTTTGGTGTCCTTTGGACTATCCTTGATCGGACTTTGCTGGCTTTACCTTGCACATAAAGTTATTCCTTTATCATGTGTCTATACACTGTAAATGGCTCGATTGTAATCATGATTGACTTTCTGCTGACTGGATAGCACGTAACAAAAGCTTTTCACTGTACACGTGACAATAAACAAAACTGAACTGGAACACAATTGCAACCGTTTTTAGGTCAAATTCGTTGGAAATGGAACCTGCTATTTTTAATTGTAAATCTGCCATGGAACCAGTGATATCAGTCATGTAAAACAAAACTAACCCGACTTCTAAGAGCAAACCTGTTGATGTGACAATTGGATTTTCAGACGGTGCCATATTGGAAATCATCAAACGAAATTTGAGCACAGTTTTGGGGGTAATCTACATCTGATCGGTACTCGATTAAGATTCATTAACGGAGGAATAAATTGATAATTTTCAAGTTGTGAGCTTGTATTCAGTGAGGTGCTGTGAAGATTTCAATGAGTCCCAGCTGATCACAACCTGTGTCGATGATTTGGATGAAGTGATCATGTGCAATTTACTGAACTTTGGTGATGTTACAAAGCTGGGTGGCAATGTGAGTTGGGAGGAGGTTGTAGAGAGATTTTGATAATACAGATCATTTAAGGGAATGGGCAGGAACATGACGGAATATTAATCTGAGAAAAATAAGAGGTCATCCACTTTGGAAGAAAAAAATAAAAAGGTGGAATTGTTTTAAATTGTGTGATAATGAAAGATATTGGTATTCAGGGGGGTCCTTGTACCCAATTCACTAACTGGAGCATACAGATACAAACAAATAGGAACTAAAATGTTATGTTATCTTTTATTACAGAGGATTTCTGTGTCTGACTATGGATGGCTTGTTCCTATTATACAGGGTCCTGATGAGACGGAGGAACATAAAAAGATAGGAAAGAGCAGTGGAATTAAGCTACTCAATCCCTCAGTGAGATCATTGCTAATCCTTGACCTCAGCGCCATTTTCCTACCTTATGCCCTTGATTGAATGAATGAACTATACTTTATTGTCACATGTGCCTGGGTACAGTGAAATTCTTTCTTTTGCATACAATACACAAGTATAGAATACGCAAGTGTGCAAACAGTTGCCATGTATAGGGCACCAACAACATTACAAAAGTATTCTTTATAGTCTCAGTGGTCTCTCTTTGATCCCTCTGTGCCCTACTTCACTACTTCTGAGTGAAGGAATTTCTCCTCATCTCAGTCCTTGATGATCTATCCATTATTTTGATACTCACAAACTTTTGATTCCTTGAGACAGGCTGACGACTAACCCAAATTGACACATTTTCAGCCAAAACTTCCATAATGCTCTTTGTAAATTTCCTGACCAAAAAAAAAAGTGATTTTAGATTTAATCATGAGCAATACTAAAATTCAGGACATGTCAAGAATATTTGATTGGTCACAGCCTTTCCAATGAACTATCGACTAACGACTAAACCAGGTCACCCAGTGAAGCAGTAATAAGGTTGGAGAGGGTTCAGAAGGAATTCACCTGGATGTCACCAGGCATGGGAACAGTAAGAGGAGTGTGACTAGAACTTCTTTGCAGCAGAGGAGAAGCTGATGGGAAGCCTGATCGAGTCACGTAAAATTATGAGGACATAGAAAGAGTAGATAGTAGAAACCCTTCACAAAGTAATATCTAATGGAGGTGAGGGAGTAGTGGGTTTAGTGTAAAGTGTTAATAAGTATAAAGGATATACAAATGTGTCCTTGTGCCCAATTCACAGAAAAGAACATGTAGACATAACAAGCAAATAGGGTATACAATTCTATGTTGGCCTTTATTGCAAAGGATTTCATTATGCGACCATAGACACCTTGCTCCATTTATATAATTATATAGGTCTCTGATAATAACGAGAAACATAAGAAGATAGGAAATAGCAGTGGTAATAAGCCATTTGGTCCCTCAAACCTGCTCTGCCGTTCAATGAGATAATCACTGAGGAGAATCTTTATCACCAAGTGCATTGTTGGAATGTGAAACGAATGAGTGGAGACAGAACTCTCAAAACATTTAATTATTGACAAACATTTGAATAAATATGGAAGACTATGGACAAAATGCTGGTAACTAGGTTTATAAAAGATTGGTACTCGATGGTCGGCATGGACATGATGGGCTGAAAGCTCAGAACTGCTGTAGCTTTGGGAGCAAAAACAACAGCAGCAGCAGGAGGAGATTAGCAAGAGATACGACTGATTGGCTCTAGCCCAAGTGGGAGGAGAGAAGTGAGTCAGTGCTGGGAAAACAGTTGAAAACTGAGGAATTTGGTTTGTAAATTGGTAAATCAGGCAATTTATCAGTCAATTTAAGCAAGACTGCTCTTAGCGAGCGGCAGTGAGTGAGCGGCCTTGTGAGGGAAGTGCCCTGTGAGTAAAGTGTGAGTCTTTGGCTCGAGAGTCTTCGGAGAGGAGAATACGCAAAACACTGCAGAGGGAGAGACGAAAGAAGGAGATGTCAGGCAAGCTGATTCAGTGTGATGCTTGCAGTATGTGGGAGGTCAAGGACACCGCTGGTGCCTCTGGCTGCTACAAATGCGAAAAGTGCATCCAGGTAGAGCTCCTGAAGGGCTGTGTTGGGGAACTGGAGAAGCAAGTGGATGACCCCCGGTTCGTCCGAGAAACGGAGTCGTTCCTCGACAAGTCCTACAGTACGATTGTTACACCTAAGGTACTGGAAGAGAGAAGGTGGGAGACAGTGAGAACGGGAGGGAAGCATGGAATGCCAACGTCCCCGGGGGTTGTACCTCTTGTGAACAGGTTCACCCACTTAGAAGCTGTCGGGACAGAAGAGGTGTTTACACTGGGCGGCGGACTGGCTTGTGATGCGAATAGGGCTGTTGAGCCAAAACCAAAAAGGCCTAAGGCAGGCAACGCCATTGTAGTAGGGGACTCCATTGTGAGAGGTACGGACAGGGGTTTCTGCGGCAACAGACGGGATGCGAGGATGGTGTGCTGCCTTCCTGGTGCCAGGATCCAGGATGTCACGGACAGAGTGCAGAAAATCCTCAAGGGCGAAGGTGAACATCCGGAAGTGGTAGTGCATGTCGGCACAAACGATGTCGGAAAGAAGGGGATGAATATTCTGCAGCGTGACTTTAGAGAGCTCGGAAAAATGCTGAAAAACAGGACCTCCAGGGTTGTTATCTCCGGTTTGCTTCCAGTTCCTCGTGCTGGCGAGAGCAGGAACAGGGAGATACGGGACCTGAACGTGTGGCTGAGGAACTGGTGCACGGGGCAGGGATTTAGATTCTTAGATCACTGGGATCTGTTTTGGGGTAAGGGGGAACTGTACAAAAGGGACGGATTGCATCTTAACAAGTGTGGGACCAGCATTCTGGCAGGCAGGTTTGCCACTGCTACATGGGTGGTTTTAAACTGAATAAGGGGGGTGGGGTGTCGAATGGGCTAGTGGAGGATGGAGTTAAAGGGAAAGGGTTTCTTAAATGTGTGAGCGTAGAGACAGAGGGGTGTAAAATGAGGGTAGAAGCAATAGGTAGCAAGGTGAAAAGTGAAAGTGGCAGGCCGGTAAATCCAGGGCAAAAATCAAAAAGGGCCACTTTTCAACAAAATTGTATAAGGGGTAAGAGTGTTGTAAAAACAAGCCTGAAGGCTTTGTGTCTCAATGCAAGGAGCATTCGTAATAAGGTGGATGAGTTGAATGTGCAGATAGCTATTAATGACTATGATATAGTTGGGATCACGGAGACATGGCTCCAGGGTGACCAAGGCTGGGAGCTGAACATCCAGGGATATTCAATATTCAGGAGGGATAGAGAGAAAGGAAAAGGAGGTGGGGTAGCGTTGCTGATTAGAGAGGAGATTAACGCAATGGAAAGGAAGGACATTAGTTTGCAGGATGTGGAATCGGTATGGGTAGAGCTGCGGAACACTAAGGGGCAGAAAACGCTGGTGGGTGTTGTGTACAGGCCACCTAACAGTAGTAGTGAAGTTGGAGATGGTATCAAACAGGAAATTAGAAATGCGTGCGACAAAGGCAAAACCGTGATAATGGGTGACTTCAATCTACATATAGATTGGGTGAATCAAATTGGCAGGGGTGCTGAGGAAGAGGATTTTTTGGAATGTATGCGGGATAGTTATCTAAATCAACATGTAGAGGAACCAACGAGAGAGCAGGCCATTTTAGACTGGGTATTGAGTAATGAGGAAGGGTTAGTTAGCAGTCTTGTTGTACGTGCCCCCTTGGGCAAGAGTGACCATAATATGGTTGAGTTCTTCATTAGGATGGAGAGTGACATTGTTAATTCAGAAACAATGGTTCTGAACTTAAAGAAAGGTAACTTTGAGGGTATGAGACGTGAATTGGCCAAGATTGACTGGCAATTAATTCTAAAAGGGTTGACGGTGGATATGCAATGGAAGACATTTAAAGACTGCATGGATGAACTACAAAAATTGTTCATCCCAGTTTGGCAAAAGAATAAATCAGGGAAGGTAGTGCATCCGTGGATAACAAGGGAAATCAGGGATAGTATCAAAGCGAAGGATGATGCGTACAAATTAGCCAGAAAAAGCAGCATACCGGAGGACTGGGAGAAATTCAGAGACCAGCAGAGGAGGACAAAGGGCTTAATTAGGAAAGGAAAAATAGATTATGAAAGAAAACTGGCAGGGAACATAAAAACTGACTGCAAAAGTTTTTATAGATATGTGAAAAGAAAGAGATTAGTTAAAACAAATGTAGGTCCCTTGCAGTCAGAAACGGGTGAGTTGATCATGGGGAACAAGGATATGGCGGACCAATTGAATAACTACTTTGGTTCCGTCTTCACTAAGGAAGACATAAATAATCTGCCGGAAATAGCAGGGGACCGCGGGTCAAAGGAGTTGGAGGAATTGAGTGAAATCCAGGTTAGCCGGGAAGTGGTGTTGGGTAAATTAAATGGATTAAAGGCCGATAAATCCCCAGGGCCAGATAGGCTGCATCCCAGAGTACTTAAGGAAGTAGCTCCAGAAATAGTGGATGCATTAGTAATAATCTTTCAAAACTCTTTAGATTCTAGAGTAGTTCCTGAGGATTGGCGGGTAGCAAACGTAACCCCACTTTTTAAGAAGGGAGGGAGAGAGAAAACGGGGAATTACAGACCAGTTAGTCTAACATCGGTAGTGGGGAAACTGCTAGAGTCAGTTATTAAAGATGGGATAGCAGCACATTTGGAAAGTGGTGAAATCATTGGACAAAGTCAGCATGGATTTACAAAAGGTAAATCATGTCTGACGAATCTTATAGAATTTTTCGAGGATGTAACTAGTAGCGTGGATAGGGGAGAACCAGTGGATGTGGTGTATCTGGACTTCCAGAAGGCTTTCGACAAGGTCCCACATAAGATATAGTTTACAAACTTAAAGCACACGGCATTGGGGGTTCAGTATTGATGTGGATAGAGAACTGGCTGGCAACAGGAAGCAAAGAGTAGGAGTAAACGGGTCCTTTTCACAATGGCAGGCAGTGACTAGTGGGGTACTGCAAGGCTCAGTGCTGGGACCCCAGCTATTTACAATATATATTAATGATCTGGATGAGGGAATTGAAGGCAATATCTCCAAGTTTGCAGATGACACTAAGCTTGGGGGCAGTGTTAGCTGTGAGGAGGATGCTAGGAGACTGCAAGGTGACTTGGATAGGCTGGGTGAGTGGGCAAATGTTTGGCAGATGCAGTATAATGTGGATAAATGTGAGGTTATCCATTTTGGTGGCAAAAACAGGAAAGCAGACTATTATCTAAATGGTGGCCGACTAGGAAAAGGGGAGATGCAGCGAGACCTGGGTGTCATGGTACACCAGTCATTGAAAGTGGGCATGCAGGTGCAGCAGGCAGTGAAGAAAGCGAATGGTATGTTAGCTTTCATAGCAAAAGGATTTGAGTATAGGAGCAGGGAGGTTCTACTGCAGTTGTACAGGGTCTTGGTGAGACCACACCTGGAGTATTGCGTACAGTTTTGGTCTCCAAATCTGAGGAAGGACATTATTGCCATAGAGGGAGTGCAGAGAAGGTTCACCAGACTGATTCCTGTGATGTCAGGACTGTCTTATGAAGAAAGACTGGATAGACTTGGTTTATACTCTCTAGAATTTAGGAGATTGAGAGGGGATCTTATAGAAACTTACAAAATTCTTAAGGGGTTGGACAGGCTAGATGCAGGAAGATTGCTCCCGATGTTGGGGAAGTCTAGGACAAGGGGTCACAGCTTAAGGATAAGGGGGAAATCCTTTAAAACCGAGGTGAGAAGAACTTTTTTCACACAGAGAGTGGTGAATCTCTGGAACTCCCTGCCACAGAGGGTAGTCGAGGCCAGTTCATTGGCTATATTTAAGAGGGAGTTAGATGTGGCCCTTGTGGCTAAGGGGATCAGAGGGTATGGAGAGAAGGCAGGTACGGGATACTGAGTTGGATGATCAGCCATGATCATATTGAATGGCGGTGCAGGCTCGAAGGGCCGAATGGCCTACTCCTGCACCTAATTTCTATGTTTCTATGTTTCTATGAATGACCTGTCTCTATGCTTAAGAAAGAACTGCAGATGCTGGAAAATCGAAGGCAGACAAAAATGCTGGAGAAACTCAGCGGGTGATGCAGCATCTATAGAGCGAAGGAATAGGTGACGTTTCGCAAAATAGGCATACCTTGAGGAGATTTCGTAGTGGAGTAGACGAAATGTTTAAGAAAGAATGCTTTATGACTTTATAACTCTTAAGAGTCATTAGGTCAAGTTTCATCAGTCAAGGGAAACTAAACCGCTGCTAACGTAACAAGAACAATTACTGTATGCATTGCATTATCTCAGGAAAGATCTGGCAATATAACATAGTAGAACTTTCCAGGTCAATACCTTGTATTTCAAGATATCAGAATTGAGTTTCCGGTATGAGGGAAAACCCTCAAGTAACGAAACAGTAATGTTTATAATGAGCAGAATTGACAGAAAGGCCAAGCAGGTCACACAAAGTCAATGCTGGGAAGCCAAAAATCACATTTAAATATAGAAACATGGAAACATAGACAATAGGTGCAGGAGTAGGCCATTCGGCCCTTCGAGCCTGCACCGCCATTCAATATGATCATGGCTGATCATCCAACTCAGTATCCTGTACCTGCCTTCTCTCCATACCCCCTGATATCTTTAGCCACAAGGGCCACATCTAACTCCCTCTTAAATATAGCCAATGAACTGGCCTCAACTACCTTCTGTGGCAGAGAATTCCACAGATTCACCACTCTCTGTGTGAAAAATGTTTTTCTCATCTCGGTCCTAAAAGATTTCCCCCTTATCCTTAAACTGTGACCCCTTTATCTGGACCTCCCCAACATCGGGAACAATCTTCCTGCATCTAGCCTGTCCAACCCCTTAAGAATTTTGTAAGTTTCTATAAGATCCCCCCTCAATCTTCTAAATTCTAGCGAGTACAAGCCGAGTCTATCCAGTCTTTCTTCATATGAAAATCCTGACATCCCAGGAATCAGTCTGGTGAACCTTCTCTGTACTCCCTTTATGGCAAGAATGTCCTTCCTCAGATTAGGAGACCAAAATTGTATGCAATACTCCAGGTGTGGTCTCACCAAGACCCTGTACAACTGCCGTAGAACCTCCCTGCTCTTATACTCAAATCCTTTTGCTATGAATGCTAACATACCATTCACATTCAAGATATGAATCCAATTCTCCTGATCCCGTAAATATTTATCCCCAAAGATTTCCAGACAATTCTGTCAGGCCTTTTAAAGTTGGGGAAGGCAGTGGTCTTTTGCTCAGACTGGTTTTCAACTTTCACTTTTCATTCTCGCATGCCTCTTATAATCTAAACTTGCATAATTATCTTGCTTTGAAAATGTCCCTAGACTATTTTTGTACCAAGTACAAATTTGAAGGGGCACTCAACTCCTGACAACCCCTTAATGAGCAATATTTTGCCAGTATTGCACCATCATTTATGTCTAGTCTTCAGTATAAATTAGCATATAAGGGAATATCCCGCCTCTGTCCATTTTGTGAAACAATGACTGAACTGAAAGTTCCTTGCAAATGTTGTAATGTCACAGGGATTTGGCTGAGCTGTTGTAGCTTTTCACAATTTACAATGGAGAAAAATCCACACCAAATAAATGGCTTCAGGCACATATTCCGGGATGTGTGTCGTTCATGCAAAGAACGGCAACTTCTGTTTGCTAATTATAGCTATAATGGCAATATTATGGGCAATCCTATGCGTCAAATACAAGTACTGGCCCTGCTGGTAATAAGAATGCAACGTTTATGAAACAATGAGACAAGTACATGGATAGGACAGGTTTAGAGGGATATGGGCCAAATGCAGGCAGGTGGGACAAGTGTAGATGGGACATGTTGGTCGGTGTGAGCAAGTTGGGCTGAAGGGTCTGTCTCTGCGATGTGTAACCCTTTGGCTCTATGATATCTGGATCCAACTGGGGTCCTTGACTTCATTTCAACAATTGCAGTATCCCAATACTGTCCCTGAGAAAGATGTATAGAAATACTGACTAGCGCAGTGCAACGAGGCTAACTTTAGGCTCAGCTCATTAACTCATGTCTTAATATGGTGCACATGTACTCTTACTGAATACATTGTTCTAACTGAATACATTGTTATTTAAAGTAATTATTACTTTATCACACTTTGATAATGCTGACTGAGAACTCCAGTCAAAGCTGAACTTGAATTGTAGTTCTATTTTTATCATGACCACTGCTTTACTCCAATTACCATGCACTATTTCCAGAGAAGCAAGTTTTGCTTTGACTGCTGCAATTTTGAGCCAAATTATGAAGAAAGTAGAGCAGCGCGTGGTTTCTGGACTTTGTTTCCATGTCTGGTCTGTTACTAAATGAGGAACTCATTACAAAGAAAATGAAACTGCAAATCCTTTTCCAATCCACTATGCATTGACAAGCCAATATTATGCGTACCTTTGGATAATTTAGGTTATTTGTGCCGTCTGAGTCCGTGTGCTTGTGATGCAGACAAGCGAGACTTGTCTTGTACCTGCACCCCATCCTAGTTGTGCATACATTCTGTCTTTACTTTGTGTACTAGTCATGTCTCTACTATTTATTTCATTCCCCTTACATGTTTTTCCTCTACCTGCTAAATTTTTGTAAGGTGTCCTTGAGACTCTTGAAAGGCGCCCATAAATAAAATGTATTATTATTATTATATGACAATAAACAAGACCTGATTTGACATTTACATTAATTATATTAATTATATTAATTATATTAATTAATATAATTATATTATATTAATTATAGTCTCTTAATATAATCTAGGCATGGCGACATAGTAGTTGGTACAGCTGCCTCACTGCTCCAAGGACCCTGGTTCAATCCTAGCTTTGGATTTTGTATGTGTGGAGTTTGCACTTTAACCCCTCTGACCAGGGGTTTCCATCATCTACTCCGGTTTCCTTCGACATCCTAAAGAGGTGCTGGTAGGTTAATTGGCTACTCAAAATTATCCCTTGGTGGAAATCAATGGGGAATTGCTTGGCTGAGTAGTTTGAGAAGTGCGGCACTTTTCCTGTTACCTTTTCTGCAGGACAGAGGAGAGGATCGGTGCTGGTGAGCGGGCTTTGGGCTCACATCCCACCACTGGAGACACCCCAGAGCACAGAGATGGAACGGTGGCTGAAGGGGCTGTGGAGACGACGTGTTCACAGTTGGTGTGTTCGTGGAGTGGGCCGTAGAGGCCATGCAGCAGCCTGGAGATCTTGCAGATCATGTGCCACTGGAGACCCTACAAAGGTCGCAGGTGTGGATACATAGCCTGCAGTAGCACAGAGCAGCAGTGGTGAAGGACATTGACAGCATTGGCAGGCCAGGCCAGACCGACCCCCTGTAACACCCACCCAGTGCTGCTGCCAGGCCATAGGGCCATTAAGACCAACATAAGACTGTATTTTTAAGAATTGGATACAAGATGGCACTGGAAACGTGACAACTCTTTGTGCACTACCTCAGTACACTATATTACTTTTAGACACAATTGTTGCACCCTTGTTAGTTCTTGTTTATCACACTACAATAGCTGTACCTCAGTACGCATGGTAATAAGCTAAACTGAACATACTTGGGTATGATTGTGCCTATATATTATAAGATATTACTGAATTGTATGCAAACAAACTGTATCTAGGTACATGTGACAATAACGTCCCAGAGAACTAATCTATAAATCACAGTGCTCCCTCTCCACTTCGGGTTGTCAGAGGCCACTGATTCCAGCAGCGATGTTGCATGTCTTCAAATAAACTTTGTGTCCTTTGCTCTGTCCACAGGACAGAGTTTGGAATAGTGTGTATGTTACTGGAGTCTGGAATCAGGCGTGTGAATAGAAACATCGAAACATAGAAAATAGGTGCAGGCGGAGGCCATTTAGCCCTTCGAGCCAGCACCGCCATTCATTGTGATAGTGGCTGATTGTCCCGTCAATAGCCCGTGCCTGCCTTCTCCCCATATCCCTTGACTCCACTAGCCCCTAAAGCTCTATCTAACCCTCTCTTAAATCCATCCAGTGATTTGGCCTCCACTGCCCTCTGTGGCAGGGAATTCCACAAATTCACAAGTCTCTGGGTGAAAAAGCTTTTTCTCACCTCAGTCTTAAATGGCCTCCCCTTTATTCTAAAACTGTGGCCCCTGGTTCTGGACTGTGGGAACATTTTTCTTGCATCTAGCTTGTTCTGTCCTTTTATAATTTTATATGTTTCTATAAGATCCCCCTCATCCTTCTAAACTCCAGTGAATACAAGCCTAGTCTTTTCAATCTTTCCTCATTGAATGAAATGACTTGCCCACCATAGTCAAATCAGAGTAACCAGGGCCTCATTACTGAGGATGATAGGCCTGAGCCAACACACACTGAGATTGGTTCTATTTTACTGTGGATAAATTCATATATATAAAGAGCTTGTACAGTACATTAATGTGTCATCTTCAGTAGATATAAATGAACTAAGAAAACATTGAGGAAAATTAAACCCAGAAGAAATCTTCCAAGCTGTTAGAGAATACATTGGCGTCTGTTGAAGGATGTGGGATCCTGGGGTTGGGATTGGGCTTTGAGGGGTTGGGATTAAGTGGTAGGGTAGTGGGGTGTGAGGATTTGGAACTGAGGTTGGGATTTGGCTTATTTCACTTCAATAAATCAGAAGACTAATCTCAGAAAATGCCCCAAAGGAATCACTGGAGACCAGAACCCTATCGCGATTATCTGCTTTCCTTCTGACTGCATCAAAATACCAGGAGCAGATTCCCGTCTGTTGCAACTTGCTCTCTCTCCGGGTTTACTCGCAAAAGCAACTCGGAGTTGAATAAAAATCTCCTTTCCAGCCATGAATTCATTGCTGCCTCTTAGGCTGCCAAGCATCAAATAGATCCATGACCTGCCATGGAAATGCTGACAAAAACAGTCCTCACTGAGGAAAGGTCACGACCTGAAATGTCACCTATCCTTTATCTAAAGAGATGCTGATTGACCCATTGAGTTACTCCAGCATTTTGTCTATCTCTCATTGTATATTGGCTGGCTGCCCTTGCTGAGGAGTACAGGTGAAAGTCACTGTCCGATACTTTGTTCCGAGAAGCTGATCAGCAGAGAATGGCAGGAATAATCCAGAAGATGCAGGATCATTTCATTCCAAAGAGGAAGAAAGATTCTAAGGCGAGTAAGAAGCGACCGTGGCTGACAAGGGAAGTCATGGACAGTATATAAATAAAAGAGAAGACGTATAACATAGCAAAGATGAGCGGGAAGTCAGAGGATTGGGAAACTTTTAAAGATCAACAGGAGGTAACTAAAAGGGCAATATGGGGAGAAAAGATGAAGTACGAAGGTAAGCTAGCCAAGAATATAAAGGAGGATAGTAAAAGCTTATTTAGGTATGTGAAGAGAAAAACATTAGTTAAGACAAATGTGGATCCCTTGAAGACAGAAACAGGCGAATTTATTATGGGGAAGAAGGAAATGGCAGATGAGTTGACCAGGTATTTTGGTTCTGTCTTCACTAAGAAAGACACAAACAATCTCCCAGATGCACTTGGGGACAGAGGACCTTGGGTGACGTTGGAACTGAAGGAAATTCAGGAAATGGTGTTGGGTAGACTTATAATAATAATAACTTTATTTATAAAGCACTTTAAACAACCGCAGTTGCCACAAAGTGCTGTACATGAGAACTCATGGACAAAAAGTTATTACAAACCATTAAAAACCGTAAAACGAAGGACTAAAAAACAGTAAAAATTAAAAGACATTAAAAGCACTAAGAACAGGAGCAATGTCTCAGCCAGTGTCGAAAGCCAGAGAATAAAAATGAGTTTTTAGGGAGGATTTGAAGATGGACAGTGAGGGGGCCTGTCTGATGTGCAACGGCAAGGTGTTCCAGAGTGCCGGAGCAGCAACAGAAAAGGCTCTATCCCCTCTGAGCTTCCGCTTAGACCGTGGTACCTCAAGGAGCAGCTGATCAGATGACCTGAGGCACCGGGCAGGAGCATATAGGTGGAGCAGCTCAGAGAGGTAAGGCGGGGCGAGCCCATTCAACGATTTGAAAACAAATGAAAGAATTTTAAAATGAACTCGAAAGTGCACTGGGAGCCAGTGAAGGGAGGTCAAAATTGGCGTAATGTGCTCCCTCTTTCGAGTTCCGGTTAAAAGGCGAGCGGCAGCATTTTGAACCAGCTGGAGACGAGCCAATGAAACTCATGCGACTCCAGAGTAGAGTGCATTACAGTAATCCAGCCTAGATGTAATAAAGGCATGGATTACTGTTTCAAAATGCTGCCGCTCGAGGATGGGCTTCACCTTTGCCAGCTTCCTTAGGTGAAAGAAGCTGGACTTAACCACCGCGCCTATTTGTTTATCTAGTTTAAAATCACCGTCCATCCTAAAACCCAGGTTTAAAACTGTTGGCTTTATAGGACTGAAGGCTGATAAATCCCCAGGGTTTCTGGTCAGTTCCTGTGGATTGGAGGGTAGCTAATTTTATTCCACGCTTTAAGAAAGGAGGGAGAGAGAAAGCAGTGATATATAGACCCGTTAGCCTGAAATTGGTGATGGGGAAGATGCTGGAGTCAATTATTAAAGATGTTTTAGCGGCGCATTTGGTTAGCAGTAACAGGATCGGTCCAAGTCAGCATGGATTTACGAAGGCAAAGTCATGCTTGACTTATCTTCTCGAATTTTTTGAGGATGTAACAAGTAAAATGGACATGGGAGAGCCAATGGATGTAGTGTTTAAGAAAGAAATGCAGATGCTGGAAAACCGACGCTGGAGAAACTCAGCGGGTGAGGCAGCATCTATGGAGCGAAGGAATTGGTGACGTTTTGGGTCGAGATCCTTCTTCAGACTGATGTGGGGGTGGGGGGCGGGAAGAAGAAAGGAAGAGGCAGGCAGTAGGCTGTGGGAGAGCTGGGAAGGGCAGGGGAAGGAGGGAGAAATCAAGGACTACCTGAAATTGAAGGTCAATGTTCATACCGCTGGAGTGTTATCTACTCAAGCAAAATATGAGGTGCTGTTCCTCCAATTTGTGCTAGGACTCACTGGCCATGGAGGAGGCCCAGAACAGAAAGGTCGGATTCGGAATGGGAGGGGGAGTTGAAGTGCTGAGCCACCGGGAGATCAGGTTGGTTAATGCGAACTGAACGGAGGTGTTGGGCGACTGATCGCCAAGCCTGCGCTTGGTCTTACCGATGTAGAGTAGTTGACACCTAGAACAGAAAATGCAATAGATGGAGGAGGTGCAGGTGAACCTCTGTCGCCCCTGGAAAGACTGCTTGGGTCCTTGGATGGAGTCGAGGGGGGAGGTAAAGCGACAAGTGTAGCATTTCCTGCGGTTACAAGGGAAAGTACCAGGGGAGGGGGTGGTTTGGGTGGGAAGGGACGGATTGTCCAAGGAGTTATGGAGGGAGCAATCTCTGTGAAAAGCCAAAAGGGGAGGAGATGGGAAGATGTGGCCAGTGGTGGGATCCCGTTGGAGGTGCGAAAATGTCGGAGGATTATCTGTTCCTCCTGTTCTAGGTCGGTGGGAGGGCTGCGAGTCGACTGCCCTGTCAGCAGCGTGTTCATTATTTCTACTTTTTTTGTTTTTCTTGGTGTGTCCAAGTGTTTGTTTTGATGTCTCTTGGTGTGTCTTGTGTGAGGGGTGGTGGGGAGGGGAATGAGGGAAACTGCTTTCGGTCGCCCCCTGCACGGAGGGGTGACTTTCTCCATGTCGCCTCCCTTGCGGCCTAACACCATGGATTGGAGCGGCCTTTCCTGAAGTCGGTCCCGGAGCATCGGCAGCGGGCGCAGAGTGGATTTTCCATCACGGAGCGGGCAAACCCTTGTTGGGGGTCGCCAGAAAGGAGTGTTCCAATCGTTGGCC
The DNA here is from genome assembly GCF_010909765.2 of Amblyraja radiata. Taxonomy (NCBI): domain Eukaryota; kingdom Metazoa; phylum Chordata; class Chondrichthyes; order Rajiformes; family Rajidae; genus Amblyraja; species Amblyraja radiata. The sequence goes on from NC_045956.1 coordinate 69,357,178, forward strand.
CGGTGATGTTGACACAGATGACACAGATGACAACAGATGGCACAATGGGCTAAGTGTTCGGCTGGCGACCGGAAGGTCGCCGGTTCGAATCCCGCTTGGAGTGCATACTGTCGTTGTGTCCTTGGGCAAGACACTTCACCCACCTTTGCCTGTGTGTGAATGTGTGTGAATGTGTGTGAGTGATTGGTGGTGGTCGGAGGGTCCGTAGGTGCAGAATGGCAGCCACGCTTCCGTCAGTCTGCCCCAGGGCAGCTGTGGCTACAGAAGTAGCTTACCACCTCCGAGTGTGACTGAGGAGTGAATGAATAATGCGATGTAAAGCACCTTGAGTATTAGAAAGGCGCTATATAAATCCCATCCATTATTATTATTATCATGGGGCTGTGGTCTGCGGAGCTTCTAGCCGCGGGCATGGCGTGGACTTACCATCCGGAGCCTGAGATCCCTCGCTGGGGTTTGCCGGAGAGGAGCTCCGACGGCCAGCCTGCAGCCTATAACATCCTAAAGCCGGGTCATCGATAGGAAAGTGCCGATTCGGGACCTCCAAGCCGTGGAGTGTGTCCGACCGTCCCGACGTCGGAGTTTCAATCATCCCGACAAGAGGGCCTGTACATCGGACTGTCAGTAGCGGCAACTACGGAAGGTTTATGGCCCCGACCATGGGTAAACAATGAGGAGGACTGGCTGAATTTTGTTGCCTTCCACCACTGTGAAGAATGCTGTGGTGGATGTTTGTGTTGAATTTTATTGTGTATTGTGTGATCTTTTTAAGTGTATCGCTGCTTGCAAATTCATTTCACTGCACCTTCGGGGATATGTGACAAATAAAATTGACTTTGACTTTTGACTTTGACTTTGCTGTATGTGACTGCTGGTAGGGTAGAAGGTGAGGACAAGGGGGACTCTTGTCTTTGTTACGAGTGGGGAGATGGAGAGTGAGAGCAGAGCTACAGGATATAGAGGAGACCCTGATGAGAGCCTCATCTATAGTTGAAGAGGGGAACCCCCGTTCCCTAAAGAATGAGGACATCTCTGATGCCCTGGTTTGGAACACCTCATCCTGGGTGCAGATGCGGCTTAGACGGAGGAATTGGGAGTAGGGGATAGAGTCCTTACAGAAAGTGGGGTGGGAAGAAGTGTAATCCAGATAGCCATGGGGAGTCAGTGGGTTTGTAGTAGATGTCGGTCAGTAGTCTGTTGCCTGCGATGGAGATAGTGAAGTCTAGAAATGGTAGGGAGATGCCAGTGGATGTAGTGTACCTGGACTTTCAGAAAGCCTTTGATAAGGTCCCACACAGGAGGTTAGTGGGCAAAATCAGAGCGCATGACATTGGGGGTAGGGTATTGACAGATAGAAAATTGGTTGGCAGACAGGAAACAAAGTGTAGGGATTAACGGGTCCCTTTCAGAATGGCAGGCAATGACTAGGGGGTGCCACAAGGTTCTGGGTCCTCAGTTCTGGGACCGCAGCTATTTAAAAAATACATTAATGATTTAGATGAAGGAATCAAAAGTAACATCAGCAAATTTTCAGATGACACTAAGTTGGGTGGCAGTGTGAACCGTGTGGAGGATTCTATGAGGATGCATGTGACTTGGGCATGTTGGGTGAGTGAGCAGATGCATGGCAGATGCAATATAATGTGGATAAATGTGAGGTTATCCACTTTGGTGGCAAGAACAGGAAGGCAGATTATTATTGAATGGTGTCAGGTTAGGAAAAGGGAAAGTGCAACGAGATCTGGGTGTCCATGTACATCAGTCACTAAAAGTAAGTATCCAGGTACAGTAGGCAGTGAAGAAAGCGAATGGTATAAATACATAGAAAATAGGTGCAGGAGCGGCCATTCGGCCCTTCCAGCCAGCACCGCCATTCATTGTGATCATATCTGATCATCCACAATCAGTAACCCGTGCCTGCCTTCTCCCCATACCACTTAATTCCGCTAGCCCCAAGAGCTCTATCTAACTCTCTTTTAAATTCATCAAGTGAATTGGCCTCCACTGTCTTCTGTGGCAAAGATTCCACAAAATCACAACTCTTTGGGTGAAAAAGTTTTTTCTCATCTCAGTTTTAAATGGCCTCCACTTTATTCTTAGACTGTGTCCCCTGGTTCTGGACTCCCCCAACATTGGGAACTTTTTTCCTGCAACTAGCTTGTCCAGTCCTTTTATAGTTGTGTATGTTTCTATAAGATACCCTCTCATCCTTCTAAATTCCAGTGAATACAAGCCCAGTCTTTCCAATCTTTCCTCATATGACAGTCCCGACATCCCTGGGATTAACCTCGTGAACCTACGCTGCACTCAATCAATAGCAAGGATGTCCTTCCTCAAATTAGGAGACCAAAACTGCACACAATATTCCAGATGTGGTCTCACCAGGGCCCTGTACAAATGCAGAAGGACCTCTTTACTGCTGTACTCAAATCCTCTTGTTATGAAGGCCAATAGGCCATTAGCCTTCTTCACTGCCTGCTGTACCTGCATCTTTACTTTCAGTGACTGGTGTACAAGGACACTCAGGTCTCGTTGCATTTCCCTTTTTCCTAATCTGACATAATCTGCCTCCTTGTTCTTGCCGCCAAATTGGATAACTTCACATTTATCTACATATAAACCAAGTGGGACCCATTGGGTCCCGTTCCCCCAACGCAATATTCCACCACTCACCCATAGCCCCCAACTGCACAAGCGTGGCTCATTTCCCCTCATCCCACAGCACTCCTTCCCCTCCTCTTCACCCTCCCTATTCTTTTCCCTCTCCTCCTCCCCTCCCTAAGCCCTCCCTCACCTCTGCCTCCCTCTCCTTTCCCCTACCCTCAGTCACTCCCTCCCTCCCTCCATAACTCCTCTCCCCTCCCTCCCCCTCCTATCCCGCTATCTCCCTGCTCCCCCACTCCTCACCTCCCCCCTATCCCACTCTCCCACTAAACACAATGTTTAAATAAAATTAAACAATAATCTTCGCCTTCTGCTCCTCCCCTCCCCCACTCCCTCCCTCTCCTTACAACAATGTAACAAATCTCTCATTGCACTGGTAGTCCTGTCATTTGTTAACATTGCAATGGGCAGGGCAAGTTTTAAAGTGAAACGTTTGATTTTTTTAAAGTGAAAAGTGAATCTTTTAAAGTTTAAAATGTGAATAACTTGTAAAATATACCATAAATCTGAACAAAACGTGATACACCACACCACGGGACAATGGTGAGTAAGCTGGGCCAATGATTATAACACTATCCTGTACCACTTTGGCATAATTTCAGGATCACACAGCCACACACACACACACATAATAACAAACAAACAAGATGAATTTAAGTAATATATATATATATATGTAGATAATACTGTCGGCCTTCATAACGAGAGTAGTTGAGTATAGGAGCAAAGAGGTCCTTCTGCAGTTGTACAGGGCCTTGGTGAGACAACACCTGGGGTATTGTGTGCAGTTGTGGTCTCCTAATTTGAGGAAGGACATTCTTGCTGTTGAGGGAGTGCAGTGTAGGTTCACAAGATTAATTCCCGGGATGGCAGGACAGTCATATGATGAAAGAATGGAGTGACTGGGCTTGTATTCACTGGGATTCAGGATGAGAGGTGATCTTAACATAGAAACATAGAAATTAGGTGCAGGAGTAGGCCATTCGGCCCTTCGAGCCTGCACCGCCATTCAATATGATCATGGCTGATCATCCAACTCAGTATCTCTATCCACATCAATACTGAACCCCCAATGCCGTGTGCTTTAAGTTTGTATACTAATCTCTTATGTGGGACCTTGTCGAAAGCCATCTGGAAGTCCAGATACACCACATCCACTGGTTCTCCCCTATCCACGCTACTAGTTACATCCTCGAAAAATTCTATAAGATTCGTCAGACATGATTTACCTTTTGTAAATCCATGCTGACTTTGTCCAATGATTTCACCACTTTCCAAATGTGCTGCTATCCCATCTTTAATAACTGACTCTAGCAGTTTCCCCACTACCGATGTTAGACTAACTGATCTGTAATTCCCCGTTTTCTCTCTCCCTCCCTTCTTAAAAAGTGGGGTTACGTTTGCTACCCGCCAATCCTCAGGAACTACTCCAGAATCTAAAGAGTTTTGAAAGATTATTACTAATGCATCCACTATTTCTGGAGCTACTTCCTTAAGTACTCTGGGATGCAGCCTATCTGGCCCTGGGGATTTATCGGCCTTTAATCCATTCAATTTACCCAACACCACTTCCCGGCTAACCTGGATTTCACTCAATTCCTCCAACTCCTTTGACCCGCGGTCCCCTGCTATTTCCGGCAGATTATTTATGTCTTCCTTAGTGAAGACGGAACCAAAGTAGTTATTCAATTGGTCCGCCATATCCTTGTTCCCCATGATCAACTCACCTGTTTCTGACTGCAAGGGACCTACATTTGTTTTAACTAATCTCTTTCTTTTCACATATCTATAAAAACTTTTGCAGTCAGTTTTTATGTTCCCTGCCAGTTTTCTTTCATAATCTATTTTTCCTTTCCTAATTAAGCCCTTTGTCCTCCTCTGCTGGACTCTGAATTTCTCCCAGTCCTCCGGTATGCTGCTTTTTCTGGCTAATTTGTACGCATCATCCTTCGCTTTGATACTATCCCTGATTTCCCTTGTTATCCACGGATGTACTACCTTCCCTGATTTATTCTTTTGCCAAACTGGGATGAACAATTTTTGTAGTTCATCCATGCAGTCTTTAAATGTCTTCCATTGCATATCCACCGTCAACTCTTTTAGAATTAATTGCCAGTCAATCTTGGCCAATTCACGTCTCATACCCTCAAAGTTACCTTTCTTTAAGTTCAGAACCATTGTTTCTGAATTAACAATGTCACTCTCCATCCTAATGAAGTTCTCAACCATATTATGGTCACTCTTGCCCAAGGGGGCACGTACAACAAGACTGCTAACTAACCCTTCCTCATTACTCAATACCCAGTCTAAAATAGCCTGCTCTCTCGTTGGTTCCTCTACATGTTGATTTAGATAACTATCCCGCATACATTCCAAGAAATCCTCTTCCTCAGCACCCCTGCCAATTTGATTCACCCAATCTATATGTAGATTGAAGTCACCCATTATAACGGTTTTGCCTTTGTCGCACGCATTTCTAATTTCCTGTTTGATACCATCTCCAACTTCACTACTACTGTTAGGTGGCCTGTACACAACACCCACCAGCATTTTCTGCCCCTTAGTGTTTCGCAGCTCTACCCATACCGATTCCACATCCTCCAAACTAATGTCCTTCCTTTCCATTGCGTTAATCTCCTCTCTAATCAGCAACGCTACCCCACCTCCTTTTCCTTTCTCTCTATCCCTCCTGAATATTGAATATCCCTGGATGTTCAGCTACCAGCCTTGGTCACCCTGGAGCCATGTCTCCGTGATCCCAACTATATCATAGTCATTAATAGCTATCTGCACATTCAACTCATCCACCTTATTACGAATGCTCCTTGCATTGAGACACAAAGCCTTCAGGCTTGTTTTTACAACACTCTTACCCCTTATACAATTATGTTGAAAAGTGGCCCTTTTTGATTTTTGCCCTGGTTTTGTCTGCCTGCCACTTTTACTTTTCACCTTGCTACCTATTGCTTCTACCCTCATTTTACACCCCTCTGTCTCTATGCTCACACATTTAAGAAACCCTTTCCCTTTAACTCCATCCTCCACTATCCCATTCGACACCCCACCCCCCTTATTCAGTTTAAAACCACCCGTGTAGCAGTGGCAAACCTGCCTGCCAGAAAGCTGGTCCCACACCTGTTAAGATGCAATCCGTCCCTTTTGTACAGTTCCCCCTTACCCCAAAACAGATCCCAGTGATCCAAGAATCTAAATCCCTGCCCCGTGCACCAGTTCCTCAGCCACACGTTCAGGTCCCATATCTCCCTGTTCCTGCTCTCGCCAGCACGAGGAACTGGAAGCAAACCGGAGATAACAACCCTGGAGGTCCTGCTTTTCAGCATTTTTCCGAGCTCTCTAAAGTCACGCTGCAGAATATTCATCCCCTTCTTTCCGACATCGTTTGTGCCGACATGCACTACCACTTCCGGATGTTCACCTTCGCCCTTGAGGATTTTCTGCACTCTGTCCGTGACATCCTGGATCCTGGCACCAGGAAGGCAGCACACCATCCTCGCATCCCGTCTGTTGCCGCAGAAACCCCTGTCCGTACCTCTCACAATGGAGTCTCCCACTACAATGGCGTTGCCTGCCTTAGGCCTTTTTGGTTTTGGCTCAACAGCCCTATTCGCATCACAAGCCAGTCCGCCGCCCAGTGTAAACACGTCTTCTGTCCCGACAGCTTCTAAGAAGCTTATCTTATAGAAACATATAAAATTATTAAGGGATTGGACACGGTAGATGCAGGAAATATGTTCCCAATGTTGGGGGAGTCCAGAACCAGGGGCCACAGTTTAAAAATAAGCGGTAGGCCATTTGAGACTGAGCTGAGGAAAAACTTTTTCATCCAGAGAGTTTGGATGAAATTTGTGGAATTCTCTGCTTCAGAAGGCAGTGGAGGCCGATTCACTGGATGGATTCAAAAGAGAGTTAGATAGAGCTCTTAGGGCTAGCGGAATCAATGGATATGTGGAGAAGGCAGGAACGGGGTACTGATTGTGGATGATCAGCCATGATCACATTGAATGGCGGTGCTGGCTCGAAGAGTCAAATGGCCTACTCCCTTGGTTCTGCTAGCCCCAAGAGCTCTATCTAACTCTCTTGTCTATATATCTATGTAATCTGAATTCATTTAAATGGCAATTCAGACACCATCCACAAAACTGTGAAAATAATTTATTTGGTATTAAAACCATTTTCCATAATTAACAAACCAGCCTTTCATTACCATTGGCTCTACTTCATCAGTACCCTGCTCTCAGGGAAGCTTCATGCTATCAAATAAATCTCTTCAAAACCTCTACTTTTCCTTAATTAAAATGCACCTAATATGCAACTTCCATGCAGCTGATTTATTTGCTTGCCAAATAGATGAATTATACTTAATTTTGACGTATTGGTAGCTAAGCTGTTTACATATCGACCAGATTCTTTCAGAATTGAAATCCTCCCAATAATTTACAAAGTCCCCATTCCTGATTGTACACAAATCTTGAAACACTGACAAACGGGATGTTTGCTGTAGTGCAAATCTGTTTGGGTGAATGACTAAAGGGCCTGTCTCACCAGCATGTGTTTGCATGCGTCTAGCGCGACCAAACGTGGTCGCTTGAGGAGTACGGCCTCGCGGGGCCGGTTCCAATTCGAATCGCGGAGGCGCATGGAGCTGTGCGGGGCTGGTCCCGACATCATACTCACCAATCAGCTGGGGAGGAGGCGGGCCGACTGAATTTGGACGTCGGGCGGTGACGTCATCGCGCCACGGCACGCCGAGTGGTGACATCATTGTGCAATGCCACGCGCTAGGCGTATGCCATTAAGACGCTGCCTACGCCGTCAATACGCTGCGTACGATGTCGAGACGTTGTGTACGGCCTCAATGCGGCTGCGGGTCGACAGACCGTTGTTGCGCGGGATTTTCGGACAGTGCAAGATTTTTGGAACCCCTCGCGATGTCGGGACCAGCCCCGCACAACTCCATACGCCTCCGCCGATCGAAGTGGGACCGGCCCCGCGAGGCCGTACGCCTCAAGCGACCACGTTTGGTCGCGCTAGACGCATGCTATCGCATGCTGGTGGGACAGACCTTTAAGCCCTGAGTTTTGTCAGCAAATTTAAGCGTCTTTTTTGGTTATCAGTAATTTGTTGAGGTATTTGTTTGAAAAAGTTTAAAATATCTCAGAACCAATGCAAGGTGAGGAAATAATGCACAGCATACAATAAACTCCACCATAAATTGGTGTCAGAAACAAAACCGCACCACACCAAAATAATCAAGTTTCATTCTTGAGCAAAAGATAGAGATAATGTCGAAATGAAGCTGCACAGGAAATAACAATTGCACCAGCTGCCTTATTAGTTTTATTTGGCAGAAAATTGCAAACTGGCACAGTGACACAGTGACTCTGCTCCCGTGACCGAGGTTAGATTCTGAACTCTGGGGGTTTGCATTTTTTCCCTGTGGCCACATAGGTTTCCGCTTTAAAGCTCAACTTTCTTTCCACTTACCAAGATCTTGCCAGTTGGTAAATTGATTGGTTACTCACAGTGATGGGTGGGCATCAGAACCATCAGGAAGGAGTTAATGGGCATGTGTATGGGAATAGGCTACAGGGAAATGACTGTCCTGAATTACCTGAGAATCAACATTAAAACAGAGCATAGCCCAGTACTGAAGAAGGGTCTCAACCCGAAACGTCACTCATTCGTTCTCTCCAGAGATGCTGCCTGACCCGCTGAGTCACTGCATCATTTTATGTCTATCTTCAATTTACCAAGCATCTGCAGTTCTTTCCTACAGATAGAACAGTACCGCACAGGAACGGGCCCTTTGGCCCACAATGTTTGTGCCGAACTGATCTCATCTGCCTGCATATGATCAATAACCCTCTATTCTTGCATTTCCATGTGCCTATCTAAAAACCTCTTAAATACCACTATCGTAACTGCCTAACCACTACCCTTGGCAGTATGTTCCAGGCCCCCATCACTCTGTGTAATACAACTTGCCCTGCACATCTCCATTAAACTTTCTCCCACTCACCTTATAGCAATGTCCTCTAGTGTTGAACATTTCCACCCTGGGAAAAAGGCTCCGACTGTCTACCCTATCTAGTCCTCTCATAATGTCATATACAAACATGATAGGCCAAAGGGCATCCTTTTATAAGAAAATATGATATGTTGTGAAATATAGATCCCCAAAGTCAGTTAATCAGTCCTCTGATTATATATATATATATATATATATATTGTTTTTAATATTTTGTTTATTAGAAGTAATGTACATTACAGTGAAATAAGCCAAAAATAACATAATACATTTCCTGTACAACTTCTTGTTTTAAACTTTAAAAAGAAGGAAAGTAGAGAGAGTTAGATAGGATAGTAAGTGCGTGAAAGAGTGATCAAGAGAGACCCGTAGAAACGTAAAACACAAAAAAGAGATAAAAAGAAAACCAAAGAAAAAGAAAGTAAACAGAAGATATGAGAAAGTAAAATAAGATAAAAGGGAAATGCCTACTTTGTATCTTTACACACCCCTCACCAGGTCCTGAAACAATTTATTTTCAAAGTTATGTTGCACCCTTCCAGGTGTAACATTTCGGTTATATTTGAAATCCACATTTTTATCGTTGATGTGGGAGCGTTTTTCCAGAATTTAAGTATAATTTATTTTGCCATTATTAAGCCGTAATTAAGGAAGCTCTTTTGGAACTAAGTCAGCTCAAAGCTGGCTTCCATTGTTCCAAAAATAATAAATTCTGCATTCGGTTTCAGTTTTATTTTAAATAATTTTGTAAAAATTTCAAAGATTTTATTCCAAAATGTTTGGATTTTTATACAAAAAACAAAGGAATGTGCTATAGTTGCTACTTGGGATAGACATTTATCACAGATGGGGGAGACATTTGGAAAAAGTTTACTTATTTTAGTTTTTGAGTAATATAGTCTATGTAAAGTTTTAAATTGGATTAGAGTATGTCTTACATTGATCGAGCATTTGTGCATATATAGCAAGTGTTTATCCCACCTCTCTTTCGAAATTTTTATAGCTAATTCTTGTACCCAATCTCTTCTAATTCTATCGATGATGGTATTTCTATATTTAGGATGATTTTATACAAGTATGATATTAAATTAGTTGATTCTGCCTATATATTCATTGCTTCGTCTAATAGGTCTGGAGACACATTTTGATATTCTTGTGTATATTTTTTCAAATAGTCACGGATTTGAAAATATTTAAAATATTGATTACTTCTCAGATAGTATTTAAGTTGTAGTTGTTGGAATGATAAAAAATTTCCATTTTCATACATGTCTCCAAATGTTTTAATTCCTATTCTTTCCCAGTATGTAAATGATTTATCTATAACTAGACCAAGGGGGACCCGTTGTGTCCTGTCCCCTCAATGCGCGGTTGGGGGGGGGGGGGGGCAGCCTTCGGCATCTAACCACCCCCCACACACAATACCCCCCCCCCTTGATATTATATTAATACTAGACTAACTGGGACCCATTGGGTCCCAGCATCACATGGTAGGGCTGGTCCCCCAAGCAATATTCCACTTCTCCACCAATTCCAATATGGTGGCCAGTGGGGGGGGGGGGGGGGGGGGGGGGAGGGGGGGGGGGGGGGGGGGGGGGGGGGGGGGGGCTTTCTGGAGCGCTAGTATGGGTGTTGTGGGCTGAAGGGACTGGTTTCCAGAGGGCTAGTATGGACATTGTGGGCCAAATGGATTCTTGGGCTGGCGGCTCAGTCACTCAGGCCTGTTGTACTGGCAGCTCACTCACTCACGGCTGGTGGGCTGGCAGTGACTCACGGCTATTCCTTGAAATTCCATTTCAAGCAGGGTGCAAGGCCACCAACTTCAAGTGCAGTTTCTTACCACTTCAAGCAGGGTGCAAGGCCACCAAATTCAAGTGCAGTTTCATACCATTTCAAGCAAGGTGCAAGGCCACTAAAGACAGCGAGTCGTGACCTCTCCCTCCTCCATCTTGCAGAGACTGAGCCACGCCCACACTTCTGGGTTTAAATGCCCCTCCCCCTCTCACCAGAAAGGGCGTGGCCTTCATGGCATGATTGACAAGAGAGAGAATCTCAACATTTTTTAAACACTAGTAACTTTTATTTTTCATCGATGGAAAAAATCCTCGGCACCTGATGAACGGAGGGGAACTATGAGTAAGATGGCCAAAAAGCACAACCGTATGTGGTAGCGTTTTTCCTAAAGTCAATATACAGCGCAAACAGGAAGTGGTCAAGATTAGACTTTTAATTATATAGAAGGCAAGGTAACTTTAATTAGGCAAGGCAACTTTAATTAGGCAAGGCATCTTTAATTGGGCAAGGCAACTTTAATTAGGCAAGGCAACTTTAATTAGGCTAGACAACTTTAATTGGGCAAGGCAACTTTAATTAGGCACGGCAAATTTAATTAGGCAACACAGCTTTAGCATTTCCAAACCAAAGGCAACACAGCTTTAGCATTTCCAAACCAAAGGCAACACAGCTTTAGCATTTCCAAACCAAAGGCAACACAGCCTTAGCATTTCCAAACTATATTTTCAAACCAAATTAAGGGCACTGACAGGTCAGTAAAACCACTCACAGTTTAGTAGACATGTGTTCAGTGTTATTCACAGCTCATACTGAGAGGCGTGACCCTCTCGCTCCCCCCGGAGACTGACCGAAGCACTCAACACTTCCGGGTTTTATAGGCCCTCCGGAAGTGTTGAGTGTAAATTATATAGAAGGCATGGTAACTTTAATTAGGCAAGGCATCTTTAATTAGGCAAGGCAGCTTTAATTAGGCAAGGCAGCTTTAATTAGGCAAGGCAACTTTAATTAGGCAAGGCAACTTTAATTAGGCTAGGCAACTTTAATTGGGCAAGGCAACTTTAATTAGGCACGGCAACTTTAATTAGGCAACACAGCTTTAGCATTTCCAAACCAAAGGCAACACAGCTTTAGCATTTCCAAACCAAAGGCAACACAGCTTTAGCATTTCCAAACCAAAGGCAACACAGCATTAGCATTTCCAAACCAAAGGCAACACAGCCTTAGCATTTCCAAACTATATTTTCAAACCAAATTAAAGGCACTGACAGGTCAATAAAAACACTCACAGTTTAGCAGACATGTGTTCAGTGTTATTCACAGCTCAGACTGAGAGGTGTGACCCTCTCGCTCCCCCATCTTGCGGAGACTGACCGAGGCACTCAACACTTCCGGGTTTTATAGTCCCTCTGGAAGGGGCGTGGCCTTCAGGAGAGAGAATCTCAACATTTTTTAAACAGTAATAACTCTTTTATTTTTCATCGATGGGATCAGCTTGGCCTGCGCAGCGGAGGGGGACTCTGAGTAAGATGGCCAAAAATCACAGCCGTAAGTGACAGCGTTTTCTCTAAAATCAATATATAGAACAGAAAGTGGTCAAGATCAGACTTTTAGTAATATAAATTATTTGTTTGCTCCTTTTACCCCATCCTCCGCCCTATCCACTCATGCAGGTGCAGCTAGAGGTGGGGGGGCAGAGACGGAGGGGGAGAGGGGTAGAGATTACACCCCCCCGGTAGGAGGCGGGGGGGGGGGCATGCGGCGTCACACGCACTAACCACCCCCACTAACTAACCCCCCGCACACACGCTAACTACCCCCCTTGTTATTATATTAATATAAATTTGCTCCTTTTACCCCTAACCGCCCTATCCACTGACGCATAGCCCCCAACTCGCAGGCGCGTCTAGAGAGGGGGGGTAGATAGTGTGGGGAGAGACAGAAGGGCAAGAGACAGAGGGAGAGAGGGGTGGAGGGGAGGAGGAGACGGAGGGCGGGGGAGGAGAGAGAGAGAGATGGGAGGAGAGAGAGAGGGGAGAGAGAGGGGGAGAGGGGGGAAGGGGGTAGGGGAGGGGTGCAGGGGAGAAGGGGGTTTAGGGGAGAGAGGGCAAGGGGATGTGGAGAGAGATGGGGGCGAGAGAGAGGGAGGAGAGAGAGGGGGAGAAAGAGGGGGAGAGAGAGGGAGAGGGGGGGAGAGATAGGGAGAGAGAGGAGCGGGGCGGGGTGGCAGGTCGCGGGGATGCGATCGAGCCCGGGGACCAAAGATCCTATAGCGAGCTATAGGCACTTTGCTGAGGACTGCCAATAGCTCCCGCCAGAGGATCGGGCCATGGACACGGAGAGGAGGTCAGGTGGAGAGGAGAGGGGAGAGAGGGAGGGAGGAGAGGGGAGGAGGTGACAAGAGGAGGGGGGGAGACGGGCAAGTGAGTGGGCTGCGAACAGTGGAGAGAGACAGCACCGGCTGGACTCTATGGAAACCGGCAGCTGAGTGAGCGGGCGGGCGGGGGATGGGAGGGGCGTGGCATCATAGGCTGCACGGGCAGCGAGAAAACAACTTTAGCGCGTGGGTGCCTCTGACCAAAGATCCTAGAGCGGAGCTTGCTATAGGATCTTTGCCTCTGACCTCGCGATCTGCAGAACAAAGATCCTATAGCGGAGCAGAGCTGTAGGATCTTTGCTGCAGAACTTTCTCGATCTTTCTGCACCTTTTGAAGAATGGGGGGAGGGTGGGCTAACGTGCCTCCTGGAAAACTGCGCATTGAGAGGTCAGCAGCTGTGAGGGCATTGTGAGGTCAGCAGCTGGGCAACCTTAATTGTTTTTTTAATGTCGATGGGGCCCCGTCGACCGCCACCCCGCCCCACTCCTCTCTCTCTCTCTCTCTCTCTCTCTCTCCCTCCTCTCCCACCCCCCTCTCCCTTTAGTAAATATCTCGGGAAATAATTGACCAAATTTATAGTTTGGATTTTTGAAATCAAGGAAAACTTCCACAAGAGGATGTAAAAATTTCACTGTTATTGTAATGTCAGCAGCTGGGCAGCAGTTAGATTTAAAAAAAAGGTCAGATTGGTCAACAGTTTTAATTAAAAAGTCGGGGAAATAATGTACCAAATGTACTGAGGAGTGCATTTCTGAAATCACAAGGAACATCTCTACTGAAATATGTAAAGATTTTCACACACACACACACACACACACACACACACACACACACACACACACACACACACACACACACACACACACACACACACACACACACACACACACACACACACACACACACACACACACACACACACACACACACACTTAGTTTTAATAGATACTAGACTGTGGGACCCGTTGGGTCCCAGCATCACACGGGAGGGCTGGTCACTAACGCAATATTACACCTCTCCACCAATTCCAATACTGCTCGCCAGTGGGGTGGGTGGGGCTCTCCGTTGCGCTAGTATGGGAGTTGCGGGCCGAAGGTACTGGTTTCCAGAGGGTTAGTATAGACATTGTGGGCCGTATGAATGCTTGGGCTGGCATCCAACTGTTGCAACGATTTTAAAAGCAAAGCCAAGTCAAACAATTGGGCTGCAACCACCCGACAACCAATATTCATTTTGTGAACACAAACTTGTTAAAAAAGGCGAGGCAAACAATTGGGCTGCAGCCACCCGACAACCAAAATTCATTTTGTGAACACAAACTTGTTAAAAAGGGCGAGGCAAACAATTGGGCTGCAGACACCCGACAACCAAAATTCATTTTGTGAACACAAACTTGTTAAAAAAAGGCGAGGCAAGCAATTGGGCTGCAGACACCCGACAACCAAAATTCATTTTGTGAACACAAACCTGTTAAAAAAAGGCGAGGCAAACTATTGGGCTGCAGACACCCAACAACCAAAATTCATTTTGTGAACACAAACATGTTAAAAAAAGGCGAGGCAAACTATTGGGCTGCAGACACCCAACAACCAAAATTCATTTTGTGAACACAAACTTGTTAAAAAAAGGCGAGGCAAACAATTGGGCTGCAGACACCCGACAACCAAAATTCATTTTGTGAACACAAACTTTTTAGAAAGGGCTGCAGCCACTTTACAGCCGCATCGGGGGGACTCACCGTGGAGTAGACGTGCATTCAGTGTTATTCGCAGCTCAGAGAGCCGTGACCCTCTCGCTTGCTGGGTCTGGCAGAGACTGAGTGAGGCACAACACTTCCTGGTTTTATAGTCCCTCCCCCTGCCGCCAGCGGGGGCAGCAGAGAGAATGGGGAATTTCGTAAAAACATTAATATCTCTCTTATTTTTCATCGACGGAAAAAATCATCCGCACTCATACGGCGGAGGGGGGCTCTGGGCGAGGTGGCCAAAAATAACGGTCATAGGTCGTGGCGTTCTCTCGCAAGATCGCAGCACAGTCGGCCAAAAGCGGTCAAGATCAGAGATTTAGTAATATAGATAGATGGTTTAAACGACGGATTATTAACTATTGGAGAAAGAAGTGATAGGTTTCTTAATTTTAAGGTTAATTTTATTTGTTTCCAAATTCTAATTGTACTATGAATAATTGGATTTTTACTATATTTTGTATTATTCAATTTTATTGGTGAGAGAAGGATCGCTTCTAAATTAAAAGGGGAGCAATCCTTTCTCTCCATTACTATCCAATCCACCTGCTGGGCAGAGTTGTCCAACAGGTGAATCACATTTTTGACATTTGCTGCCCAATAATAATACAATAAATTAGGGAGTGTTAATCCACCAAATTCTTTAGGTTTGCACAAATGTCTTCTTTGAATTCTATGGGATTTATAATCCCATATAAAGTTTGTGATATCAGAATCCAGTTTTTATATTTATTACCTGAAGTGAACACTCTACAAAAAATTAAAAGTGTTTTATTGTCATATGTCCCAGATAGAACAACAAAATTCTTACTTGCAGCAGCACAACAGAATATGTAAACATGGTACACTGTAAACAATATAATAAATGAGAAAACAAAGTTCAGTGTGTGTATATTGAATTGAATTGAATTGAATTGAATACCTTTATTGTCATTCAGACCTTACGGTCTGAACGAAATTTCGTTCAGTGTGTGTATATACATTCACACATACATACATACACATAAAAAACAAACAAACAATAATAGTGCAACAATAACAATAATAGTGTGTGTACTCTATGTAGTTCAGAGCTTTGTACTCAAGATTCTAGCATCTACAGCTTCATGTGTTTCCAGTCAACAAAAGAGGTCAGATGTGTAAAATAAAATAATGCAACTAGTATTTTGAGCATCTGCCAAGGGGATTAAAATGGTTACAAAGCTTGGCTGCAGCTAACACCTGAGAATCAATGGGGAACATGATGGAGATTTGGACCGCCACTTACTTTGAGGACAGGTGATTCTGCACATGAGGAATGGAGCAGAATTGATGGGAACTAGATTCAGTCACTTAATTTTTAGATAGTTGATTACCGACCTGTTATAGGTAATTACCGACCTATTGCACTAGCCAGTATCTTATCTAAAGTACTGGAGAGAATACTGCTGACAAAGCTAGAAATGTATGTCCTTACTACTGACAATCAGTTTGGGTTCAAAAGAAAACATGGAACTGACCTGTGTATCTATGCTCTTAAAGAGATTGTGTTCAGGTACACAAGCCTGAATTCATCTGTATTCCTATGTTTTATTGATGCGTCCAAGGCATTTGATAGAATTAACCATGAACACTTGTTTGTAAAATTGCTAAATAGAGGTGCCCCTAAATTCTTAGTGAGAATCTTAGTGTTCTGGTATGCCCATCAAACGTTTCACGTTAAATGGGACAATGTTGTATCTGCTCCATTCTGTGTTAGTAACGGAGTGCGGTAAGGAGGAATTTTGTCTCCTATTTTATTTAATGTTTATATGGACGAATTGTCAAATCAGTTAAATAGGCTAAAAACTGGCTGTCTTGTGGGCAACACTATTGTTAATCATCTGATGTATGCAGATGACCTGGTCCTGCTCTGTCCATATAGTGCTGGGCTGCAGCAGATGTTGAAGGTGTGCTCTCAGTATGGCCCTGATTATGACATTAAGTATAACGCTAAGAAAAGCCGCATAATGGTAATTAGAAGCGCTGAGGACAGAAAATCTACTTTTCCGACCTTTTATTTGTCAGACAGTCCTCTTGCTGTGTGTGAGGAAATTAAATACTTAGGTCATGTCATATCTGATGACTGGAAGGATGACAAAGACCTCTACCGACAACGCTGTAAAATTTATCTTCAAGCCAACATGCTTATAAGGAAGGTTTATATGTGCTCTGATTCTGTGAAGTGTTCCCTGTTCAGAACCTACATCACACCGTTATATACTGCTCAATTGTGGTCTAATTATAAGAAAAAGAGTATGCAGAGGCTTAAGGTTGCATACAATGATGCAATGAGGTTGCTACTTCGTGTCCCTAGGTGGCATAGTGCCAGTCAATTGTTTGTGTCCACTAGAGTGCCAACCTGTGAGGCACTCTTAAGACAGCTGATGTTTAGTTTTATGTGTCCCCTGGACAAATCAGAGAACCACATAATTGAAGCCCTAGTCAGCCCTCTGAAAAGCTGCTATAGATTCACTTCTAGGCTAAGATGGCATTGGTGCAATAGCTTATATATATTTTAGACTAATATGCAATTTTTTAAGGTATCTTTGTAATTCTTTGTACTGTTTGATGTGTTATATGGACCTGTGTCTGAAATAAAGCTTTAATAATAAATAATAAATCAGTAAATCCACCACATGCAGCTGTGGGCAGGGAGGGCACAGGGGATTTTACATAAACTCTTATTTTTTTTTCTGAGAAAGTACATTTTATAAATAGGCACGTTTACAGTACAGGATTTCTAAATGATAGACTTTCCTTTGATAACTTTGCTAAGTTGCACATTTTTTAAATTCCGTTTACAAAAACACAGCAGTGTTCCACCATTACATCACAATGGGCTCTCATTTACATAAAATAAAAGCACAGCAGCTTCCACCTCACAGTGACATCAAGGGGGTTAGGGAGGGGAGAGGGGTTATGAAGGGGGGGAGGGAGTGACTGAGGGTAGGGGAAAGAAGAGGGAGGGAGAGATAAGGGAGGGAGTGGGGGAGGGGAGAAGAAGAGGGGAAAGAAGAGAGGGTGAAGAGGAGAGAGAGGGAATGCTGGGGGATGAGGGGAAATAAGGGAGTGAGTGGGAGAATATTGCGTTGGGGGAACGGGTTGCGTTGGGGGAATGGGTGAGTGGTGGAAT
The DNA here is from genome assembly GCF_010909765.2 of Amblyraja radiata. Classification (NCBI taxonomy): domain Eukaryota; kingdom Metazoa; phylum Chordata; class Chondrichthyes; order Rajiformes; family Rajidae; genus Amblyraja; species Amblyraja radiata. Next base: position 69,374,959 of record NC_045956.1, read on the forward strand.
ATTGCGTTGGAGGAACGGGGCCCAACGGGTCCCACTTGGTCTAGTATATTATTAAAACTTGAGTGAAACTACATTTCTATGAATTTATATTGCATTTAATTGAATTGTAAATATATAACATTTTAATAAAAAATAATCATAATACATTTCAATATTATGTCAGGAGATTTTTTTAATTCAGAGAAGTAAAAATGTTGCAGTGAAGGTATCACGGAAGTGAACAAGGATCGATTAAAGAAGAAGATTTGGTTACTTTAAGAAATGTGAGCAAAGGTTTTCTCTCCGTGTCCTCTGCCCTTTCATGTTTTGAGAACTGCTTGACGTATTTGCAATGCTAATATTTTAGCAACACATTGGCTCAGCAGTGACAGCTGTTGCCACACAATTCCAGCAACTCCCCAGATTTGATCCTGACCTTGGGCACTGTGTGTCTTAAGTTTGCATGTTCTCCCTGTGACTACCTGATATGGGAAGAAGCCATATGCTCTTTCATAAAGGAATGTCAGTAGGTTAATTGAAACCATCCTTAAGGTGTGTGGGTTACCGAAGGATCAGGAGATCTACATGAGTCGCTGCCTCAAGTCTCACTGCTATTGTCAGCAGGAGGTTCAGAAACTTGAAGATCCACACAAGCAGGTTCAGTAACAGCTACTTTCATATAACCATCATGTTCTTGAACCAATGTGCACAACCCTGATCCTACCTCAGCAATTAAACATTACAGAGCACTTGTGCTATCATGGACTTGCATTCTATGTGTGCATTTTTACACTCATATTTTGTTTTTGCTCAGTCTTTTGATAGAATTTGGGTGTGATGTACAGTATGTATCATTTATCTTTTTATGTTGTTTGCGTCTCTGTGCCTGGGTGCAGCTGCAAGCAAGATTTTCATTGTCCTTTACCTCATTATACTTCTGCATAGGATATAAATTCGACTTGGCTTGACCATAGGGACATCAGATGGGTATTGGAACTGATGAGAATGTTCCGAAAGCCAACATAAGCTCAAGTAGTCAAAGACCAACTCCATGTCTTAAGAAATATGAAAACAAATGTGAGAAATAGTAAGCATGATTCTGGAAGAAACGCATAGAAGATCATGTTGATTAGTTAGATAAGAGATATAGAAACATAGAAATTAGGTGCAGGAGTAGGCCATTCGGCCCTTCGAGCCTGCACCGCCATTCAATATGATCATAGAAACATAGAAAATAGGTGCAAGAGTAGGCCATTCGGCCCTTCGAGCCTGCACCGCCATTCAATATGATCATGGCTGATCATCCAACTCAGTATCCTGTACCTGACTTCTCTCCATACCCCCTGATCCCTTTAGCCACAAGGGCCACATCTAACTCCCTCTTAAATATAGCCAATGAACTGGCCTCAACTACCTTCTGCGGGAGAGAATTCCACAGATTCACCACTCTCTGTGTGAAAAAAGTTTTCCTCATCTCGGTCCTAAAAGATTTCCCCTTTATCCTTAAACTGTGACCCCTTGTTCTGGATTTCCCCAACAAACTTCCTGCATCTAGCCTGTCCAACCCCTTAAGAATTTTGTACGTTTCTATCCAACTCATCCAACTCAGTATCCCGTACCTGCCTTCTCTCCATACCCTCTGATCCCCTTAGCCACAAGGGCCTGTGTATGAAGTGGCCTGCACCGCCAGTCGATATGATCATGGCTGATCATCCAACTCAGTATCCTGCACCTGCCTTCTCTCCGTACCCCCTGATCCCATTAGCCACAAGGGCCACATCTAACTCCCTCTTAAATATAGCCAATAAACTGGCCTCAACTACCTTCTGTGGCAGAGAATTCCACAGAACGTACGGAAGGACTGTCAGTAATCTGGAAACAGCAGGGAAGAAGCTGTTCCTGAATCCGGTGGTACATTCTTTCAAGCCTTTGTATCTTCTGCCCAATGGAAGAGAAGAGGGAGTGACTGGTCTGAAAATGGTCCTTGATTATGTTGGCTGCTTTCCTGAGGCAGCATGAAGTGTAGATGGTGCCGAAGTGGAGATGGTCGAGAGCTTCGAGTTCCTAAACGTAGATGTGTTCATTGGGTTAAGACTGATTTGTATGGATTGGGCAATGTGGTGATCTCTTGGGGACGTACACAGCTGTTGCAAAACCAAGCTCTGCTGCATCCCAATATGATGCTTTCGACGGTGTATCTATATAAATTGGTAAGAGTCATTTAAGACATGCCGAACATTAATACATTCTGTGTACCAAGTCATTGTTAACATTTCTTCCAGACAAAGCTGTCACCCATTGTTCTCTTGCTTACACTTTTCTCTCGGAGTCTGAAGATTCAGCCATCAAATCCCACTCCAGAAACTTGAGCTGGAATTATATTGATTTAACTAGGGAATTCTACATTTCCAGAAGATGCCATTTTCCAGGTAAGTTTATACTTCTGCCTTATCAATTAAGATCTCATGCTACATTTTTAATCACTAAAATTAAATGAAAGGTATAAATGCTTATGGGCCTGTCCCACTTAGGCGATTTTTCAGGCGACTTTCAAGTTGCACACACACACACACACTCACACATCGCTTCCTTCACCAGCCCGTTATGCAGGCGGGGGACAGGGCAAGCGGGGGGAGCGCTGTCTGAGTGAAATTCACACGGTGCAAAGCCAAGGTGATACAAACACACCGCGATGAACAGGAAGGTTGGCGCTGTAATTAAGACGGCTAAGCACATTGAACGGTAAGTCCTTTAAACGAGGGGGGAGAGGGGGGAGAAGGAGTGGAGACAACTTTTAAGAAACCAGAGATACACGGCTGTGAAGTTCGGTGGACATTAACATTACCCGTCGGTTATCCTTGGTTCTGAAAACTACTGCTTACGTTTTATTTTTCCCAATGAGCCATTGAAATTCACCGGTCAGCACCGGCTACAACCTACGAAAACGTTCGACCTCCTGGCAACCCACTAGGACCTCCTGGTGACCCACCTACGGCACGAGAACTCTCGCTACTCTCCATGGCGGTTTCATTCTGGTCGCAGCAAAGTTTTCAACATGTTGAAAAATTTGCGGCGACCATAATAAGGCCGCGACTAGTTCCGAGAATTCGGGAACTCCTCACGACCATGAAGGCAACTCCCAGGCAACCACCCGCGAACATGTGGTGACCATGTGGCGACTGCATTGTCTCCTGCAGTCGCCTAAAAAGTCGCCTAAGTGGGACAGGTTCATTAGAAGGATTCAAATAGAGCAACTAGTGCCTTCAAATTATCACTAAGTCATTTGGGAATATTGTGTGAAGCACTTCGGAAGCTCGCCATTTCAAAAGAACCTCAGAATAAAAGTGACATTTTCAGAATATGTTATCATTAGCAGACTGAGGACTGTGGACCAGGTAAACTGATTTTTTATTAGAAGTACAGTAAATTACAGTAATACACATCACATATATCTTATTACATTTGTTGTACCACTTCGTTTTTCGAGCTTTAAAAAAAGGTAGAAATAAAAGAAGTAAGGAAAGTGAGCAAGAGTCGTGAAGGTGCAGGAAAGTGTTGGGAAAAGAAAGCCCCTTAGAGAAGAAGTTAGAGAAGGAAGTAAAGAAAGGAAATAGACCCTAGAAAGAAAAGAAAAAAAAGGAGAAACAATCGCTCTATTATAACACAAAACTCCGCAAAAAGGATATACCAACCGTGTTTTTTTTGTTTGTTTTTTTTACCCCCCGTTACCAGATCCTGGTACCATTTATTTTTTAAATTACTATTGCACCTTATGCTTGTAATAATTTCATAAATGCAGACCACGTCTTTTGGAAGTGGTCTGCTTTGCCTGCCAGGAGGAGTCTCATCTCTTCCAGGTGTAATGTTTCGAACATGTTTGAAATCCACATTTTTATTGTTGGTATTTAGTATTTAGAAGGTATTTTCAAGTATTTAGCTGGTATTTAGAAGGTTAAGGGGGGACGATAGAGGTCTTTAAAATGATGAGAGGGATAGACAGAGTTGATGTGATCAAGCTTTTCCCTTTGAGAATAGGGAAGATTCAAACAAGAGGACATGACTTCAGAATTAAGGGACAGAAGTTTAGGGGTAACATGAGGGGGAACTTCTTTACTCAGAGAGTGGTAGCGGTGTGGAATGAGCTTCCAGTGGAAGTGGTGGCGGCAGGTTCGTTGGTATCATTTAAGAATAAATTGGATAGGCATATGGATGAGAAGGGAATGGAGGGTTATGGTATGAGTGCAGGCAGGTGGGACTAAGGGAAAAAAATTGTTCGGCGCGGACTTGTAGGGCCGAGATGGCCTGTTTCCGTGCTGTAATTGTTATATGGTTATATGGTTATATGGTATTGGAGCGTTTTTCCAGAATTTGAATATAAGCTTTTTTCCCCATTATTAGCCCGTAATTAAGTAAGTTCTTTTGAAACATGTTTAGTTCGGGGTTACCTTCCGATATTCCAAAAATGATCCATTCTGCTTTTGGTACAAATGTTATTTTAATTAATTTTGTGAAGATTTCAAATATTTCGTTCCAGAATTTTTGGATTTTTATACAAAAAACAAAAGAGTGCGCTATGGTAGCTTCTTGAGACTGACATTTATCACAAGTGGGTGAGACATTGGGGAAAAGTTTATTTATTTTAGTTTTTGAATAATATAATCTATGTAATGTTTTGAATTGAATTAGAGTATGTCGTACGTTGATCGAGCATTTATGCACATATAGTAAGTGTTTATCCCAGCTCTCTTTTGAAATTTTTATAGCTAGTTCTTGTTCCCAGTCTCTTCTAATACCATCGGTTGTAGGTATTTCTGTATATAAAATAATGTTGTATAAGTATGATATTAGATTTGTTGATTCAGCCTTTGTCTTCATAGCTTCATCCAATAAGTCTGGGGGCATGTTATGATAGTCTTTTGTGTATTTTTTCAGATAGTCACGGATTTGAAGATATTTAAAATATTGATTATTTTTCAAATTATATTTCAGTTGTAATTGTTGAAATGATAATAATTTTCCCAATTCATACAAGTCTCCGAGCGTTTTGATTCCCATTCTTTCCCATTGTGTAAATGATTTATCTATAATTGAAGGTTTAAACGACGGATTATTGACTATTGGCATTAAAAGAGATAGATTTCTTAATTTTAGATTCTGTTGTGGCGGCTCCCAAGGGTCGTGCCATCATAGTGTCGAACCCCTCGGCACAGGAGTGGTTCAGTCCGGAGGCGGCCCTTAGCCGGAGGCTTTAAAGGCAGGGGTTTGGGTGCCATCTTCCTCTCGTTTGGTCTTCCCTACTGTTTTATTTGTTTCCAAGTTCTAATTGTGCTATGTATCATTGGATTTTTATTGTAATTTTTGTTATTCAAATTCATTGGTGAGAGGAGAGTCGCTCCTGTATTACACGGAGAGTAGTCCTCCTCTCCATTACAATCCAGTCCACCTGCTGGGCAGAGTTGTCCAGCAGGTGAATCATATTTTTAATATTTACTGCCCAATTATAGTACATAAAGTTAGGGAGCGCTAGACCACCCATCTCTTTTGGTTTACTAAGGTGTGCTCTTTGTATTCTGTGGGATTTATAATCCCATATAAAATTTGTAATGTCTGAGTCTAGTTTTTTGAAAAATCTTTTTTGGTAAACTGATTTTGAAGTACATGATCACAGTGATCAAATCAAATGCCAAATCAGACTCTGTGACTAAACCCTATTAAGTAAGTTAATATTTCATCAGCTTCAAGGAGTCCAAACAACAATGACGAACGTGTGCAGCTTTGCTGAAAAGACTTATACAACAACAAATGATTACTAATCAACGAGAACTCATTAATGCTCTATTTGCAACCTTGCCAGCACCTAAACAGCAGAGCTACAAAAATGCTTCTAAAATTATAACTGCGGAAATGTAGGACATTTTTATTTAACTGATTGAAAATAGATTGTGTACAGATTGTGAGAATTTAGTATGAGATCAGAAGCAATGCTCGGGCAGCTTGAAGTGCAGTGATGCATCTTTCAACTATGTTCCACTGGTTTTCGAATATTCCACCAGTACCTAGGAAATGGCCACCCATGTTTTGGCATGTTTGGTGCATGTTAACTGTATAAGAGGAATATATCAGTCAATGTGTTTCTGATATCCAGTTTTCAGAACCAAGCTCCATTTCCAGCATTAAATATTGCTGAAGCAGTAAAATTGAGGTTGTATTTTAAACAATTTTTGCAATTTTTTTGTGCTAATGTTGAGTAAAGATTTCCATATAAGCATCCAAAACTAAATGGAGAATATTAATAACAGTTCAATCAATGCAAGACTCAATGCAATCATTGCACTTCATTCCTCCTCCTCTTCACCCATTCCGCAGATAGTTTAGCATCAGCCCTAAATCCCCAAAGGCAAACGACCAATAGTCATCACTGGTAGAATAAACTCCAGCATATCTTTAATGGTGTCTGCTAGTGTCAACTTGCTGAAAAATACCAGACTGTTTCGTTTCCTGAGTCAATCACAATCTCCTTGGTCTTGCTAACTTTGAGGGAAACGTCATGGCACCGGGTTATGAGGTCCTCAATCTCCTTCCTGTACTCTGCTTCATTGTTATTTGATATCTGGCCCACTACGGTGGTGTTTTTTGTGAATTTGGAAATTGAGTTGGATTTGTATTTGGCTGCACAGTCGTGGGCGTATAAGGAGTATAGAAGGGGGCTGAGGACAATTCCTTGCAGAGCACCAGTGTTGAGGATTAATATAGAGGATGATTTGTCTTCTATCCTCACAGATTGTGGTCTATTGGTCAGGAAGTTGAAGATCTAGTTGCAGAGGTGAGTGCTGACTCCAAGTTCCATGAATTTGGAGATGAGCTTGGATGGGACAATGGTATTGCTCACTGTATTCATATTGACATGTGAATAACAGAAATCCAGAAATGGTACAACTATAAAATCTGTGGCTGTTTTTCCCCCAGGATATTCCGAGAACACGTCCCAAACCCAAGATTTCCACCACCAAGAATGATAAGGACCACAGATGCAAATGAAGACCACTGTCTGCAGGTTCCTTGCAAATCACACGCCATCATGACTTGGAGGTACATCATTATTCCCTCAATCCTCCCCCCCCCCCCCTGGAATGTCATATCTAGCAAAACCTTAAGGTTTCTTTCACTAGAAGAACGGAGGCAGTTCATGAAGGTCACTCACCACCAGTTTCTCAAGGGTGATTATGGATGGGCAATAAATGCTGGCCTTGCTAAGAACCTCCAGAGCTTCAAATAAATAATCTGCTCCGGGCAATGAGAGCAGTTTCAAGGTTTCAAGGTAAAGGTTTCAAGGTCAGTTTGTTGCCACATGGACCAATTAACGTACAGTGAAAACTGCCAAGATTTTCCTCATCTCAACCAATGAGGTAAATTTACTGTGATCAAGACATTTGAGAATAGATGCTATTTTCAATTAAAACATATATAGTTTAGTTTTAATTTAGTTTTTAGTTTAGAGATACAGCATGGAACCAGGCTCATCTGTTCATGGAGTCTGCACCGCCCAGCAATCTCCGCACATTAACACTTTTCTACACCAGGGACAATTTTTACATTTATACCAAACCAAATAACCTACAAATCTGTACGTCTTTGGAGTGTGGGAGGAAACCGAAGTTCTCGGAGAAAACCCATGCAGGGCTCGGGGCACAGAACATACAAGCTCCATACTGACAAGTGTCAGTAGCCAGGATCCAACCCGGGACTCTGGCTACAGTAAGCCCTTATGGATTATGGATGGGCAATAAATGCCGGGCTTGCTAAGAACTTCCAGAGCTTCAAATAAATAATCTGTTCTGGGGAATGAGAGCAGCTTTGCCCAAAATTGCCAGGATTTTCCTCATCTCAACCAATGAGATAGATTTATGGTGATCAGGACATTTGGGAAAATATGCTGTTTTCAATTAAAACAGAGATAGTTCTTCTTTCTATTTACTGTACAATTACATAAAATGCCATAGATTCTGCATCATGTGTTATTATTTTTTAAAACCGACCTGATCTTTAGATTTTTCAAACAAATATTATTATGTGTGGAGAGAGGATTGTGACAATCATTGGTATATCACAATGACTACCAGTCATTTTAACAGCATTACCATGAACTTCAATATTCAAATCATAATTACCAGCCGTGCTTATCATTAAATACTGCACATTCAACGAGTAAGATATTTTTAAATGTCAATTTAATAAAAAAACACCTGCTTTTGATGAGCGTTGAGCGCTTCCACTGATGGCATCACTGGTATCTGCAACGTCTTGATTTTGTCAAGCACAGCCACCTACACAACCACACTCCTCCACTTTGCTCATCTATGTACTTAGCTTGATCTTAGCAGACAATCTGATGCAGGATTAATAAAAATGTTTCCAATTTATGATTAATTAGAGATAACCTTTAGAGAAAATAAGTTGCAGCAAAGCTAAATCAAAGTTCCATAGAATCTCAGAGCTTTAGGGCCAATTAGCATCCATCCCATGCCAGAATAACACATTTTTGGGCCATAATCCAGTTAGTAAAGCGATCAAAACCAAGGGGTGTGGATTTAAAGTATTTGGGAGGATTGGAGGGGTGATGAGGGAATATGTTTTCATTCAGGGGATGGGAGGCGTTTGGACATCACTCTTTGAAAGAGCAGAAGAGGTAGAATCTGAATGTGTGTTTGAAGAGTCACAATCTGAAGGGTTACAGATCTGGTGCTGAAAAATTGAATGGGGCTGATTATTTTTGACATGCACATGACACAGAGAAGCTTCCTACTTTGGAGGTTAAATTTTAGGATTCCACGATATTCCTTTTTTTGCTTCTTTGTTGAAGAATTGGTTTATTTCTGATCAGCAGTCCCGACTTTTAACGATGGATCTGCATCAAACAAATCTCCCCATTGTCTCCACTGTTACTAAGAAAGTATCTCTAGTCCAGTCATTGCCTCTTTACAACAATAACTTCCCGATCCTAATAATAACCTCATGAACCTCCCATGACTGTTTCTTCTTCCTCAAACACCCAGAACTGCTTATAGTACCCTAGCTTTGACTAAATAGTGTTTAATATAAGCCTAACATCATCTCCCAACTGTCCTATTCTATGCCTCATCAATAGCAACATCTATATGTCTTCTCATCTATTATATCTACCTGTGCTGCTTGCTTTAAAGAATGGAAGGTATTAACTCTGAAACTCTATGTTCCGAAATATCTCAACATTTATTATGTATTTCCTTGTCTTGTTTGTCCACCCCATTAGCTTAGAATCTGAAATAAATGATATTTGTCATTTTTATCCATCTGACCATTTATATCTTCCTGCAGTTAGAACTGAAGCAGAGCTGCTTAATTCACATTGAACCAGGTTTTACAGGCACCATAAAAAGCTTCTTTGCACGTGTGGCCTGGAGATGCCACTGGACCTGTATGTACAACAAAAAGTTTCAGAATGAGTGTTGAGGCAGGTTTTGAATGCAGCTGTATGTGTATGGATTGTACTGCACAAAAGCTCATCAGATGCACAGAGGGCTTGATTCACAAGTTGCATACCTACACCAATCCAATTTCCAGGCAATCTACTTTCAAAGATTAGTCAATAATGTGCCATAAATTAATTTGTTAGCAAAATTAAAGTCCAAATTAGGGGTCAGCAAGCATGGCTTCCGTAACGGCTTACTACACCCATAGTAAAGCTCGACACAAAGTGTTGGAGCAACTCAGCGGGCTTGGGAGCATCTCCAGAGAGAACGGACAGGTGGCATTTTGGGTTGGGATTTTCTTTCAACTGATTGTAGGGAGGAGCAGGAAAAAAGACTGGAAGAGAAAAGGGGCTGAACAAATCATGGCAGGCGACAGATAAGCTCAGGTGAGGAGGTTCCTTGATTGGCAGATTGTTGTACAAGGATTCGGGATAGAAACAGGTGGAGCCCAAAAGGGATACATAGCTGTGAATTACGAAGGTAATTGAAAGATTTTTGGTGGGATGGGAGGGTGGTGATGGTGTGGGTGGAGGGGGGTTAAGAGAAACCTGTGCAAAACCAGTCACCGCTCAGGAGAAGGAAGTTGGAGGGGGGAAGGTGTTGAGGGAGTAAGGGGGAAAATGTTCAGTGGCATTACTCGGATAATGATGTTGGAAACTATGACTTTATTGGCGTCCATGCTGAGAGTTTGCAGATGATACTAATGCCAACTATGGAGGATTGGAAATGTGCATACACAAAATGAGATGCAAATGACCATGAAAGCGGCAGAACAAGCTGGAAGTTGTTTAAATGACACCTGGTAAACAGAGTCACAGAATAACAGGTTATGGAGGTGATGAGGTTATGCAAAACCGCTATCCAACCTTCAGCTGATGCTTTGTGGCACATGCTTGAAAGAATGTCAAGGCCTGAGAGTGGATAATAAGCAAATTTACTCAAATATTGCCAGAGATGAACAAGTTCAATTTTATTTAGAAGAACTGGGGCTATTCTCCTTAGAGCCGAGAAGGTTAAGAGAATGTGATTGAGATGTCCATTATCATGAAGGGTTAGATGGATTAAACAATAAAGATGATTCCAATAATATAAGGATTTGACATAGATTTAAGCTACTGTAGTTGACAAAACAACCAGAAGAAACAACCAGAACTAAAAAAAACATGTCAGGGATATGGCATTGCTTGTGCATTAGTTAGTCAGAAAGAAAATACCCCATCCCTTCCAAATAAAGGGTGGCATAGTGGTGGCATAAATGCTGTGAGGTATCAGCTGGTATAGCTACTGCATCACAGTGCCAGAGACCCAGGTTCAATCCTGACCATGGGTGCTGTCTGTGTGGAGTTTACACCCTCTCCTTGTGACTGCGTGGGTTTCCTCCAGGTGCTCCGGTTTTCTCCCACATCCCAAAGATGTGCGGGTTGTTAGGTTAATTGGCCTCTGTAAATTGCCCCCAGTATGTAGGGAGCGGATGAGAAAGTGGGATAACATAAAACTGTATGTATGGGTGATTGAGGGTTATTGTTGACTCCATGGGTTGACAAACTTGTTTGCATAGCACAATATGCAATGCACAGGCTGAGGGAGTCGTGGAATCAAATTCAAAAGTAAATTTAATGAGTACGTGAAAGACATGGATCTGCAGGGCTAGAGGGTCTGAGTTACAGACAGAGGTTGAGTAGGCTGGGATACTATTCCTTGGAGCGCAGGAGGATGAGGGGTGATCTTATAGTGGTGTATAAGATCATGAGAGGAATAGATCGGGCAGATGCACAGTCTCTTGCCAAGGCTAGGTGAATCATGGACCAGAGGACATAGGTTCAAGGTGAAGGGGAGAAGATTTAATAGGAATCTGAGGGGTAACTTTTTCCACACAAAGGGTGGTGGGTGTATGGAACAAGCTGCCAGAAGAGGTAGTTGAGGCAAGGACACCCCCCCCCCCCCCCCCCCCCCCCCGACTTTAAAGCTATGCCCTCTAGTCTTTGCATTTAATTCTAACACTTTCCTTATTGTTGTAGTTTGTCCTTCCTGGTGCCTATGCAATTTTTCTTCACCTCTGTTTTAGTTCCTGTCCCCAACCAAGTAATTTTAACTCCACCCACCTACCACTCACAGCAGGAGTTATTCTCCCCATAGAGATGCTAACAGATGAATTATATCCAGCCTCTGCTGGTACCTGATGCAGAATTAGGCTCCAATGCCAAATACCCAGACACTGACACCACCTCCCTTCACTACCCCAACCCTGCTACGAACCTCTGCCCCCAACATGAACACCACCACCCATCATTACCCCAACACTGAAACCATCTTCTCTGCTAGAGTAGGTTTCCTGTGGTGTTGTGGATTTATTTCTGATGAATAATGTGTTTGACTGAATTTGCTTGTCATCTGTAAGACAACATCTATCTATCTATCTATAATATAAAACTCTGTGTGTGTGTGTGTGTGTGTGTGTGTGTGTGTGTGTGTGTGTGTGTGTGTGTGTGTGTGTGTGTGTGTGTGTGTGTGTGTGTGTGTGTGTGTGTGTGTGTGTGTGTGTGTGTGTGTGTGTGTGTGTGTGTGTGTGTGTGTGTGTGTGTGTGTGTGTGTGTGTGTCTGACTTGTGGCTGCCAGCCTTTGATTCGTTGGTACGCCATCATCACACGCAGAAACGCCGAGATTTTTTCCATTTCGGTAGAGATTTCACTTTTCATTCCAAGTATCCAATCCTGATTAAATTTAGTCGTGTTTATGTCCATCTCCCCCCCCCCCCCCCCCCCCCCAACCCAAAATTTCAAAAAAAAAACAGCTCCATAACATGTTGGTGAACATTGTGACATCACAATGCCCAATGCTCACAAATGTCCTATCGGAATGGATTCATTTACATATGCCTTTGCACCAGCCCCAACCCCAGCCCCTCCCCCCCACCCTCCCTCCCCACTCTTCCACCTCTCCCCCCTCACCCTCCCACTCTCCCTCCCCTCTCTACCCCCACCCCCACCCTCCACAATCTTCTTCCTCCCTCTCCTACCCCATCTCCCTCCTCCCCTCCCTCCCCATCCCTCCCCCATCCCCCACACCTCTCTCCCCCTCCCCATCTCGCTCTCCTCAGCCTTCTCCCCTCCTCCTCCCACCCCCCTTCTCCCTCCCCACTCTTCCCCCTCCACACACTTCCCCCTCTCTCCCCTACCCCATCTCCCTCCTCCCCCCTCCCCCACACCTCTCTCCCCCCTCCCCTCTCTCTTTCCCTCTCCATCTCCCTTGCCAAAGACATTCTTGCCATGGAGGGAGTACAGAGAAGGTTAACCAGACTGATTCATGGGATGTCAGGACTTTCATATGAAGAAAGACTCGGCTTGTACTCGCTAGAATTTAGAAGATTGAGGGGGGATCTTATAGAAACTTACAAAATTCTTAAGGGGTTGGACAGGCTAGATGCAGGAACATTTTTCACACAGAGAGTGGTGAATCTCTGGAATTCTCTGCCACAGAAGGTAGTTGAGGCCAGTTCATTGGCTATATTTAAGAGGGAGTTAAATGTGGCCCTTGTGGCTAAAGGGATCAGGGGGTATGGAGAGAAGGCAGGGATGGGATACTGAGTTGGATGATCAGCCATGATCATATTGAATGGCGGTGCAGGCTCGAAGGGCCGAATGGCCTACTCCTGCACCTAATTTATATGATTCTATGTTCCCTCTCCTCACCCCTCTCCCTCTCCTCCTCCTCCTTCTCCCACCCATCCCTCTCTCCCCCACCCCCTTCCCTCTTCCCCCCTGCCCCGTTCCCCCTACCCCTCTGTCCCTCTTCCACCACTCCCCCTACCCCTCCCTCCCCACTCTTCCACTTCTCTCCCCCTTACCACACCCCTCTCCCTCCCCACCCCTCCCTCTCCCCCTCCCTTCCCCCTCTCCCCCCAACCCTCTCCCCCCACCTCTCTCCCTCCACACTCTTCCCCCTCCCCTACCCCATCTCCTTCCTCCCCTACCTCCCCTACCCCATCTCGCTCCTTCCCCCCTCCCCCACACCTCTCTCCCCTCCCCCATCCTTCTCTCCTCCCGTCCCCACCCTCTCTCCTCACCCCTCTCCCTCTCCTCCCCCTCCTCCTCCCACCCCATCCCTCTCCCTCACCCCTCTTCTCCCTCCCTCCACACTCTTCCACCTCTCTCCCCTACCCCATCTCCCTCCCCCACACCTCTCCCCCCTCCGCTCTCTCCTCCCCCTCCCCCACCCCTCTCCATCTCCCTCTCCTCACCCCTCTCCCTCCCCTCCTCCTCTCACCCCCATCCCTCTCTCCCCACCCCCCTTCTCCCTCCCCACTCTTCCCCCTCCCTCCACACTCTCCCCCCTCTCTCCCCAACCCCATCTCATTCCTCTCCTCCCTCCTCCCTCCCCCACAACTCTCTCCCCCTCCTCTCTCCTCCCCCTCCCCTCTCCTCCCCACCCCTCTCTCCTCCTCCCTCTTCATCTCCCTCTCCTCACCCCTCTCCCTCCTCACCCTCCTGCTCCCACCCCCTTCCCCTCTTCCTTCCCCTCCCTCCTCCCCCTCCTCCCTCCCTCTCTCCCCTCCCCTACCCCTCTCTCATCCGCTCCCCCACCCCATTCTCCTCCTCCCCTTCCCCCCTCTCTCCCTGTCTCCATCTCCCTCTCTCCTCACCCCTCTCCTCCCCTCCCCCCCCCTCTCTCCCCCCTTCCCCCCCCCTCTTCCCCCCCATCTTCCCCCCACCCCCTTCCCCTCTCTCTTGCACCACTCCCCGCTACCCCTCTCCCACCCCCCTACTCCTCTCCCCCCCTTCCTGCCCTCCCCGCTCTCCTTCCACTCCCCACTCTCCTCCCCCTCCCCACCCCCCTCTCTCTCCCCCTACCCCGCTCTCCTCTCCCTCCCAAATCTCTCCCGTTTCCTCCTCCCCCTCTCCCCTCCCTCCCGTCTTCTCACCCTCCCCTCTCCCCACCCGTCTCCCTCTCTCCCCACCTGTGTGTTTGGGTGGTGGTTAGTGTGAGTGTGATGCTGCAGCCCCCCCCCCGCCCCGTAAACGCGCGTTGGGGAAACAGACCCAACGGGTCTGCACTTGGTCTAGTATAATATTAAAACTGTGTGTGTGTGTGTGTGTTTCTGCCTGACTTGTGGGTGCCAGCCTTTGATTCGTTGCTATGCCAACACCAGAAGCAGAAACACCGAGATTTTTTCCATTTCGGTAGAGACTTCACTTTTCATTCCAAGTATCCACTCCTGATTTCGGCGTGTTTATGTACACATTTTTAATAAAATCCTTCTCCCCCCCACTAACTCATTTTGTCGCCTCCTGCTGGCCAGCGACCATAAAACGGCTGCTGGCGCCCGTCTCTCGCCTCAAAGACACCATTTTAAAACAGCCGCACTGCTGAGTGCTGGAATCTTATGTTCGGGAACGGCTTGAGTTGGAGGACCACGTCTCCCGTGGGGGCTACGGGTAGGGAACGGCTGCGTTGGGGGAGCAGACCCAACGGGTCTGCACTTGGTCTAGTACATTTTAAAATTCAGCGTCCAGCCATCACCGGCATGGCCAGAATTTCTTCTGCATCCCTATTTGCCCTTAAAAAGCCAGAGGTGCTTAAGAAATGATCAGACAAGGTATTAGCATCTACTGGGCACTGTAACCTAGTGTCTGGCATAGATTCTTAAGTCATTACATTGATGAAAGAGTATACTGTGGCCCATATTCCATCACAGTGAGTATTTCTGCAAGATTGTCCACATCTGTCAGCAGGATGTCACTGGCATCGATTGAAGCAGAAGTGGCCGATGCACATGTGCCAGTGGTAAATCTTGCAGTACATTCGGTTAAAAGCGGTCATGCAACTTTCACTACAACTCTTGCCCCCATGCCGAGGTATAATGCAATAAATTGTCCAGGTATTGTGTAAAGCGCATCTCTGAATAACCAACTCAGCTCAACATTTATGTCCCGCCATTGGTGTGAAGTGGTTTTCAAAGTGAGAGCTTTCAGTCTTCAGATTGTTAAAACAGGTTGCCATCCGCATTCCTCCAAGGCTGGACCGGAGACCTGAAAACTTGTTGTTATAGGGTCGTGTGGCTGAACCATTGAAATGGGGTCTGATGAAAATTTTGAAGCCATTAGCCCAAAGTCAAGGCCCACAAGTGGATCCCATCACGTGCATTCCTCCTCTGGTAACTGTCCGTTTGGGAGACATCGGTACAAGAAGGGAGCAAAAGCAGAAGGGCGGAAACTATCGCTCAATTAGCCTGACTTTGGTGGCTGGTAAGATTTTAGAGTCAATTATAAAGGTTGAGATTATGCAGTACTTAGACATTCACGATAAAATAGGCCGAAGTCAGAATGGTTTTGTGAAGGGAAGATTTTGCCTGATGAATCTGTTGGAGTTCTTTGAGGAAGTTAATAGCAAAACAGACAAAGCAGATGCTGTAGATGTTGTTTACCTAGATTTTCAGAAGGCCTTCAATAAGTTGCCACACAACAGGCTGCTAGGGAAGATGAGAGCCCATGGTATTAAAGGGAAGATACTCACATGGATAGCGGGTTGGCTACATGGCAGAAGGCAAAGATTTGCAGTAAAAGGCACTTTTTCAGGATGGCTGCCAGTGACTAGAGGAGTTCTGCAGGGGTCGGTGCTGGGGCCACTACTCTTCATGTTGTATATTAATGATTTGGATAAGGGGATTGAAGGCTTTCTGGCCAAGTTTGCAGGTGGTGCTAAGATAGATTGAGGGGCAGGCAGTGTAGAGGAAGCAAGGACGCTGCAGAAGGACTTGGACAGGTTAAGATAGTCGGTAGATGAAATTGTTATTAGGGTTGTGTGAAATTAACAGATGAAATTCAGTGTAGCAAAGTGTGGAGTCATGCATTTTGGTACTGAGTTCTAAATTGGTAACTCCACTCCTAGGCCTAGGAGCCTGGGTTGCACATATCGATTAATGTAAATTTCTGCCCTCTGCAGATCTTTGGATCAAAATCAGATCATAATGCCATAAAAATGAATATGGCAGAAACAAATCTTGCAATGACTATGCCCCCAATAGATACACTTACTCACTGAGCCATGGTTCCTGTTGTAAGTGAAATAACTTTCTCACTCAGAAGTTGCCACCTTGTTTTGATATTCATCTCTTTACCACCTGCACCCAAATATACCACAATTCATAGATCTGCAGTAGCTTATTTTTAAATAAGCTTTCCTGTTTTAACAGTTTCGGTTTGTATAGTTTGGTTGTGGTAAATACCGTTAAGATGTATTTAAAAGTTTCCAGTAAGAAGTTTAAAAAAGACTCGGCTACCATGTGCAAAACCCAGCAACGATTGAAGTCTGGTTTAAGGATGCCATAGAAACCTTGTTGTTCTTAAAACAAAATACTGCTCAGAATGTTTGCACCATTGCAGCCACTTGCAAGTGAGAAGACATCCGACTTCAGGGAAGCATGTGCCAGTGTCAAAGAGCAAATACATCTCCTGAAGATGTTATCAGAACTGTTTTAATCTTTTTACGCTTTCTCAAGCTTCAAACAGGCCAGCCAAAGCTATTTGTTTAAAACTGCCTTACAGAGCAGGATGTCAAACAATATCCCCTCCCCCCCATGTTTTGAACTTGACAAAATTCCACAATGAAGATTTCCCTTCTCAATTCCTTTCATAACTCAATTCTGGTATGGAATATTTGATATTTTTTCAAAATTAATTAAAATAAAACTGGTACCAAAACCAGAATGGATAATTTTTGGAATATCGGAAGGTATCCCTGAATTAAACGTGTATCAGAAGAATTTATTCAATTACGGGCTAATTATGGGAAAAAAGCTCATACTTAAATTTTGGAAAAATGCGCCCACACCAACAATAAAAATGTGGACATCAAATATGTTTGAAACATTACATCTGGAAGAGATGAGATTCCTCTTAGCAGGTAAAGCAGACCAATTCCAAAAGACGTGGTCTACGTTTATGGACCTATTACAAGCATGAGGTGCAATAGTAATTTTAAAAATAAATAAATAAATATATGGTATCAGGACCTGGCAATGGGAGGTAAAACAACAAAAACAGACTTGGTTGGTAGTCCCCTTTCTGCGGAGTTTAATGTTATAATAGAGCGATTGTCCCTACTTTCTTTTTCTTTCTTTTCTAGGGTCTACTTTCTTACTTTACTTCCTTCTCTAACTTCTTTTCTAAGGGGCTTTCTTTTCCCAACACTCTCTTGCACTTCACGACTCTTGCGCACCTTCTTTACTTTCCTTACTTCTATCTTTTTCTTAAAGCTCAAAAAAATGAAGCGGTACAAAAAATGTATTAAGATATAAGTGTTGTGTATTATTGTAATTTACCGTACTTCTAATAAATAAAAATTTTTAAAAAAAATAAAAAAAAAGATTCCTTTCATAACTCATTTTGGTAAGAATTGTTCTTGTGGAGGCCTGAGCACTCATAGGTTTTGGTTTAGTTAGAGGTGACGTGATTCCTTCTGACTACCTGGGAGTAAAGGGACGGTCCCTCTTGGGCGACCTAATCTGCGTGTTCTGGCGAGTTTGCCCTCGACTCATACTCGCAGCATGGTCGACACGAGGTCGTAGGAGGTCTTCATGCTCGAGAGTGGTCTCCGCGTACTCGAGGCCTCAGCTAGGTCGCGGCATTTTTTTCAATATGTTAAAAAATGCCCGCGAGTAAAAAAAGGTTGCCATGGAAAAAATCGATACTTTTATTTACTCGTAGGTTTAGTCGTAGTAGGTCGTAGTAGGTCGGCATGTTAGTCGTAGGTAATCGAGGGTAGTCGAAGGTGGTCGTAGGTAGTCTTCATCATAGTCGAAGGGAGGTCAAAGGAGATCGAAGGAGGTGGTCTTCACTCTCCACTATTCAGTGTCCAATTTTCCCGAAGTTAGTCGTAGCTAGTCGTAGCTGGTCTTCAACATAGTCGAAGGAGGTTGAAGATGGTCTTCTACATAGTCGAAGAAGGTCTTCAACATGTCATTTTTTCAAACTCTTCTAAATTCGCCAATTAGGTCGCCAAAGTGGGACAGCCCCTTGTGCCAGGACATGGAAAGTAAAATCACCTGAATGTATACTCCAATGATCACAAGGACCAGAAACATCTTTATTACCTTATTACCCTGATTCCCATTTTAACATTAAAGTTTGGCCTTAACTTCTAGTTTAGTTGAATTTAGTTTAGTTTAGTTTAGCTTAGAGATACAGCGCATGCCCTTCAGCTCATCGAGCGCACGCCGACCAGCGATCCCCACACACTAAAGGGCCTGTCCACCGTACGAGGTAATTCAAGAGCTCTCCCGAGTTTAAAAAAAAATCCAACTCATGGTAAGCACGAAGAATGTACGTAGCAGGTACGTCAGAGCTCGGGACGTCTCTTAGCGGCTCGTAACGCTAACGGCAGGTACTCGGGAAACGCGGTAAGTTCATGAAGACTCGTGAAGATTTATCAACATGTTGAAAAATGTCCACGAGAGCCCCGAGTACCTACGAGCGGCTATTACCGTAATTCTCCGAGTTCGAATAAGGGGAAACTCGTGAGAACTCTTGAATTAGCTCGTACTGCAGTTACTCTACCGTTGTGCCACTGTGCCGCAACCTCTAACTTCCATTTATTATTTTATGTAAATAATCCAGAGAATGCTACGTAGCTGACCAAACCCCATCATCTGTACATTCACTGCCTTTAATATTACCTGCACTTTATTTAGTTTCTATAGTATCTAAACATATTTCACAGTCAATCTCATCACACTTTAGACTTTTAAGGTGATGATGAAACAGTTATCTAATTAGCCTTGAGCAAAACACAAAGTATTGTGGTGGCACAATGACGCTGTGGTAGAGTTGCTGCCTTGCAGCACCGGAGACCCAACTTCGATCCTGACTACGAGTGCTGCCTGTATGGAGTTTGTATGTTCTCCCTGTGACCGCGTGGGTTTTCTCTGAGTGCTCGGGTTTCCTCCCACATTCCAAAAACGTGCAGGTTTTAGGTTAATAGGCATCTGTAAATTGTCTCCGGTATTTGAGATAGAACTAGTATAAGGGTGATCAATGGTCGGTGTGGACTCAGTGGGACAAAGGACCTGTTTCCATGCAATATCTCTAAACTAAACTAAACGGGTCAGGCAACATTTGTCGAGGGAATGGACAGATGACATTTCGGGTCGGGTCTGAAGAAGGGTCCCAACCTGAAGGTAGTCTGTCCTTTGATGTCCATAGATGCTACCTGATCCTTTGAATTACACCAGCGCAAAATTCCAGTGACAGCAGCTCCTTGTGTTCCCATGTAACCATCGTTTCACAATAGAAACTCACAATCACAACTGCCAAAACCACAATCATGCATGCCAAATCAGTCAATGCAAGACCAGTAATGAATGTATGCCCAAAGATTGTCCTGTTATCTTAAATCTATTAACAGAATTATTAATGCACAGAACAATTTCAAAATCTTTAAATAACTGGTTTTAGTATTTCACATCATAGGGAGGGTGGCACAGGGGTAGAGTTGCTGCCTTACAGCGCTAGAGGCCCAGGTTCAATCCCGACTACGGATTGTACAGAGTTTGTACATTCTCCCTGTGACTGCATGATTTTTTTCTCTGAGAACTTTAGATTCCTCCCACACTCCAAAGACATACAGGTTTGTAGGTTAATTGGCTTGGTATAAAGGTAAATTGTCCCTAGTGTGTGTAGGATTGTGTTAATGTGCGGGGACCGCTAGTTGGTGTGGACTCAGTGGGCCGAAGGGCCTGTGTCCACACTGTATCTCTAAACTAAATTGGTTTGATTTGATTTAGTTTATTATTAGTTTTTTGTTTTTTTTGTGTTTTTTTAAAATTTTATTTTTATTAGAAGTACAGTAAATTACAATAATACACATCAGATATATCTTATTACATTTGTTGTACCACTTCGTTTTTCGAGCTTTAAAAAAGATAAAAATAAAAGAAGTAAGGAAAGTGAGCAAGAATCGTGAAGGTGCAGGAAAGTGTTGGGGAAAGAAAGCCCCTTAGGGAAGAAGTTAGAGAAGGAAGTAAAGAAATGAAATAAGACCCTAGAAAGAAAAGAAAAAAAAAGGAAAAACAATCGCTCTATTGTAACACAAAACTCCGCAAAAAAGGATATACCAACCGTATTTAAAAAAAAAAAAATTATTTTATACCCCCCGTTACCAGATCCTGGTACCATTTATATTTTAAATTACTATTGCACCTTATGCTTGTAATAGTTCCATAAATGCAGACCACGTCTTTTGGAAGTGGTCTGCTTTGCCTGCTAGGAGGAGTCTCATCTCTTCGAAAGTGGGACAACGTAGACCTTGTGTGAACTGGTGATTCGAGGGGTTCAAATCGATGGTATTAGAAGAGACTGGGAACAAGAACTGGCTATAAAAATTTCAAAAGAGAGCTGGGATAAACACTTACTATATGTGCATAAATGCTCGATCAACGTACGACATACTCTAATTCAATATAAAACATTACATAGACTATATTATTCAAAAACTAAAATAAATAAACTTTTCCCCAATGTCTCACCCATTTGTGATAAATGTCAGTCACAAGAAGCTACCATAACGCACTCTTTTGTTTTTTGTATAAAAATCCAAAAATTCTGGAACGAAATATTTGAAATCTTCACAAAATTATTTAAAATAAAACTTGTACCTAAAGCAGAATGGATCATTTTTGGAATATCGGAAGGTGACCCCGAATTAAACGTGTTTCAAAAGAACTTACTTAATTACGGGCTAATAATGGGAAAAAGCTTATACTCAAATTTTGGAAAAATGCTCCAATACCAACAATAAAAATGTGGATTTCAAACAGTTTGCCCTTGACAGTCCTTGAGTGTACTGAGATAGTGAACATTTTGTGGTCCAAAATAATGCCGAACATTATTTGTCATGGATGACATAGCAGGTCATATATAAATCAATCATATCTGCAATTTATAAGGGCTGCACAATGGCACAGCTGGTGGAGCTGATGTCTCACAGCTCAAGATACCCAGTTTCAATCCTGACCTCTGATGCTGTTTTTGTGGAATATGCATGTTTCCCCTGTGTCTGCATGGGTTTTCTCCGAGTGCTCTGGTTTTATGCCACATAACTAAGGCATGTGAGGTTTGTAAGCTAATGGGCCTCTTTAAATTGCCCCTAATGTGTAGGGAGTGGATGAGAAAGTGGGACAACGTAGACCTTGTGTGAACTGGTGATTTGAGGGGTTCAAATCGACCCGGAGCGGGGTCTTACATCGCCCGGCGCGGCTTAAACGGTCGCGGGACTTACCATCGCCTGCCGGGAGGCTCTAACATCCTACATCAAGAGCATCGATCAGCTCGATGCAGCAATTTGCCTGCTTGACTGCAGGAGAAGGAGAAGAATAAGAACAGTGAACAGGGAAGAGATAAGACTTTTGCCTTCCATCACAGTGAGGAGGTGTTTGGGGATTCACTGTGATGGATGTTTGTGTGGATTTGTGTTAATTGTGTGTTTTTTTGTTGTTGTTGTTATGACTCCAGAAACGTTATTTTGTTTGAACTTATGTTTAAATGACAATAAAAGGCATTCTGATTTCTGATTGAAAGTTATTGTGGACTTAGAGGGCTGATCGGCCTGTTTCCATGCTGTATCTCACAACAAAATATAGCTGTGTGTGAATATTCTGAGTTCCTGGCATTTCATTATTAATTCAAGGGATATGGGCTTTGCAGGCTGAGCCAGTATTTAATTGCCCATCTCGTATTGCCCTTGACAGTCCTTGAGGTTCCTTGAGGTTCCATAATGCCATTAGGGATTAAGGTCCAAAACCCTTACCCAGAGACAATAAAGGAACAGTGATATATTTTCAAGTTAGGATGTGGTTTGGCTTTGTGGGCAACTTCCAAGTGGTGGTGTTGCTTCTGCTTCCATTGTCATTCAAGCTGATTTCAGTCATGGGTTTGGAAGATGGTGTCTAAGAGGTATACAAATCTGCACCACAAGCATAGGGAACATACAAAGACATTCACCTTCCCCAATGATCATCTAAACTATGTGAATGAAGTATGTTACATACTTACTTGTTTCATAACGGTAAGGGTGAGTTCAAACCTGGAAAATATAAAGCCACATATACTGAACCCACTGCTACCCAGGTAACAGCATTGGGACTGAGAGTCCTGTTCCTATCTTTATTTTGACTTTCAAGTTTGTCTATTTAATCCCATTTACCAGCACTTGGTCTGTAACCTCACAGTGCATTCTGGATTGCAATGACATACTAAGTGTATAAAAAAACTTTCATCAGATTGGATTGCCTTGCCAAATATTTGTCCTCTCAGCCTCTTACACACAAAAGGGAACAAATACCACCTACCCTCATAACTGAAATGTTTTAACCCAAAAAACATCCTGGAGAATCATCGCTTCAGTGCAATCACATCCTTATAGTGTGCAGCTGAACATCCACACAATACTCCTGTATAAAATCCACAATACCCCAGTTGTAGCCTAACCAACGTTTAAATTTGTACCAGGACTCCACGATCTTATGTTCTATGGTCGAGCTGATGAAGGCCAGCATCTTGTATTTCTTCTTCACCAATGTATCTACTTACACTGGCAGCTTTAGGGATCCGTAGACATGTCCACCATCGTCTCTCTCCTCCTCAAAATTCCCGAAGGCCTTACCATTCATGATGTATGTCCTACCCTAACTAGACTTCCCAAAATGCTTCATTTACACATCAATCACATTAAATTCCTTCTCACATTCCTCCTCCACATTTAATAGCTTAAAACATTTAGACATTTAGAGATAGAGCACAGAAATAAGCACTTCAACCCATCGAGTCCAGCAATCACCCTGTCCTGGATATTCAGTACAATTTTCCCAAGGCCAATTAACCTACAAACTTCTAAGGCTTTGGAATGTGGGAGGTTACCGGAGCACCCGGAGAAAACCCGCAAGGTCACAGGGAGAAGGTACAAAATGCGTACAGACAGCACCCGTATTCAGGATCGAACGCAGATCCCTGGCACTGTAAAAGCCCTGTCCCACGGTACGAGTTCATTCCAAGAGCTCTCCCGAGTTTGCCCTGATTTGAACTCGGAGATTTACGGTAATGGCCACTCGTCGGTACTCGGGGCTCTCGTGGAGCTTTTTCGACATATTGAAAAATCTTCACAAGACTTCCCGTGCTTGCCGTTAGCGAGTCTTCCTGAGTACCTGCCGTTAGCGTTACGAGCCGCTAAGAGACGTCCCCGAGCTCTGACGTACCCGCTACGTTCAATCTCCGTGCTTATCACGAGTTTGATTTTTTTTAAACTCGGGAGAGCTCTTGGAATGAACTCGTACTGTGGGACAGGGCTATAAGGCAGCAGCTCTAACGCAGTGCAACCCTGCTGATCAATATCATTGATCGCCCTGCTGATCAGCCATTAGCTGATCCATATCATTCTGCAACCAAAGAATATCCTCCTCACTATCAATAACAGCGCCAATGTTTATTTCATCTGCAGTCTCACTAATTAAACCTCCTATTCACATCCAAATTGCTCGTATGGCCAACTGTAAGGGTCCCAGCTACAATCCCTGTGGTACACCAGTGGGCATTGGCTTCCAAAGCAACCCTCCACATCTGTCTCCGACAACCTAGCCAATTTTGGACCCAGTATGCCAACGTGCCTTGAACGCTGCTGGCTCTAACTTCTTGAATTCATGTGGGACCTTCTCAGAGGCCTTACTGAAGTCCATGTAGACTACATCCACAATATTACGCCCATCAATATATTTTACGACATCTTCAAAAAAAGTTCATCAGGAGATCTCTCCAACATATACAGGTGACCCCTGTGTTCCAGAGTGGATGCAGTTCTAGAATTGGCTGTAACACTAAGCCATGTCACGTGCACATGCATTAAAAAAAAATAAGAGTTGCAAAGAAATGCATCTTGTATTTTATTTATTTAATTTACCCTTCCTCCCACATAAAAGTCAAAGACGGAATTTTATTGCGCATCTAATTATATGGATAGTGATTTGTGAACTTCATAAGATGAATTTCCATTAGCTATATGGTCGTGATGTGGAGGGGGGGGTGTCATCTGTACATGTTGACCAAACCTCTGCATTGCCTACATAAATGGTGCAACTTCTAGATAACTCCTAAAGGGCCTGTCCCACGAGCATGCGACTGCATGCGGCAAACGCGACCAAACCGGAAGCGGGTGCCGCGCGGAGGTCGAATGATCCCGTAGATTACATTACATTATGATAACCATGTTATGAAAAGTTTTGAAGCAAGGAAAATATTTGTACAACTTGTTTCGGTTCCAGATATAATCCACTGAACTTTTTCATTGCTTGAATTTATTTAGAATGAAATATTTCATCTGTTTTTTTTAAATCTTAGTTCCTTAAAACTAATTTTAATGATTTTATTTTAATTAACAGGTTGATGAATTTTTGGATTTGTTTTAATGATTCAGAATTCATTTTACTTATTTCATCTTACATTTGTCTACTCTCCAAAGTGCAAATACATCTGCTCAGTACCGCACATTCTCACCATTGGCATGATGTTCTACAGACGACGTTATTCAATTCGCAACCTGGAATGGTGGGAGGGTGTTGGGGCTGAATGTTAAATATCGATAGTTTCAAGAGGATCATCAAATGAGATGATTCCATACCCACTTCCCTTGATGCACACAAACTACCAGCTTTATGCTGCCTACACATGTACACTTCAAGATGAGGCAGACATGCTATTGCATTCAGTGCTAACAATGTGGACTCCTCTATGACGGTGAATCATTGTGCTCGGTCTGCAACAGCAATCTTCTTGTTGCGTGTCAATTCCCTTCCGTTCCCATGTTGACTAATTTGGGCTGAGCAGTAGACGTTGCCTACATTACTTTAACTGGGCATTTGATAGGCATATGATAGGCAAGTCCAGAAGGTTTTAGAACACATGAGATTCAGAGTGAGCTAGCAAATAGGAAACAAAATTGGCTTGAAGTTAGGAGACAGAGAGTGGTGGTAGGATGTTGTTTTTTTAAACTGGAGATCTGTAACAAGCGGTGCAGCATGAGTTGGTGCTGGGCCCACTGCTGTTTGGTATTTATATGATCAATTTGGATGTGAATGCAGGTGGCATGGTTAGTACATTTGCAAATGACACCAAACTTGGTGGTATCATTGACTATGAAGAAGGTTATCTAACATTATAGTGAGATATTGAGCCAATGGGCCATGGAATGGCAAACAGAATTTAATTTGGATAAATGTGATGTGTTGCATTTTGTTAGGACAAATCAGGGCAGGACTTGCACAGTAAATGGTAGGGCCTTGGGGAGTGTTGTAGAACAGTGATACCAAGGGGTGTAGGTGCATAGTTCCATGGAGGATAAGATACTCTGGAAAGCTATGCAGTCTGCGGTGCATGGATTAAATACCAAAGCATGGACGAATTTCCATGGCGATATAGGTGTATAGGGTGGCAATGAAGGCATGTGGCATGCTTGCCTTCATTGAATAGGGTCAGGGTATTGAATACAGGAGTTGGGATGTCATGTTACAGCTGTGCAAGACATATTGACAAGGACATATTTGAGAAAGTTTCCGGTTCTGGTTGCCCTGCAGAAAGATTCCATTAAGCTGGAAAAGATGCGGAGGAGGGTTTTGCCAGATCTGTAAGGTTTGAGTTAAGGGCCTGTCCTTAACACATCTGCGGCGACCTAATCCGCGAGTTCAGAAGAGTTTGCCCTCGACTCATACTCGCAGCATGGTCGGCACAAGGTCCTAGGAGGTCTTTGTAACTCTCCTTCATTCTCGAGAGTAGTCCCCACGTACTCTAGGCCTCAGCTAGGTCGCGGCGTATTTTTCAACATGCTGAAAAATGCTCGCGAATAAAGAAAGGTCGCCATGGAAAAAAAATCAATATTTTTTTTACTAGTAGGTTTAGTCAAGGTAGGTCGTAGTAGGTCGGCATGTTATTCGTAGGTAATCGAGGGTAGTTGTAGATAGTCCTCAACATAGTTGAAGGGAGGTCGAAGGAGATCGAAGGAGGTCGCCTTCACTCTCCACTATTTGGTGTCCAATTTTCCCAAAGCTTGTCGAAGCTAGTCTTCAACATAGTCGAAGGAGATCTTCAACATGACACTTGTTCAAACTCTCCTAAACTCACCAGTTAGGTCACCGCAGTGGGACAGCCCCTTTATAAGGAAAGGGTGGATATGCTGTGTCTTTATTACCTAGAGCTTAGGAGGCCAAGGGGTGACCTTGGTGACCTTAGATGTTAGTAATATTATGAGACTCATAGATAAGTTGAATAGCCACAGCCTTTTCCCCAATTTAAGCAAATCCAAAACAGGTGCTATCTACCCATCACAATCTCATCTGGATCTACCTATCACCTATCAGCCTATGTCTGAGCCCTCCATCTATATACTGCCTATTGTCCCTCCACACTATCTGCCCTAACACAGGTCTACCAAAATGTCTACCAAACCTTTCTCTCCACAGATCCATCTGACCCGCTGAGTTCTTCCAGCAGTTTATTTTTGCTTCACATTCTGACATCTGCTGTCTTTTGTGTCTCCATGCTCATCTATGCAATTGCTCGTTGCATACTGCCCTAACGGCACAGTTTGCTGACTTTCTGCTTCAGCAGAGAATCTATTCACTAGTTGCTAGCAGCAGCAGCATGTAAAGGTCACCTGCATCACTTGAAAACCAGCCTCAACCTACAAAAAGGAGACTGGAGCCTCTGGCAACCACCTGAACAACAGCATCTGCTGGTTCTCTGACAGATCACACACATTCTGATATGGAATTGTGGTTCTGATCCTTCATCTAGTTCTGAGAGCTCACCAACTTGTTTTCTAATTGTGTTTTCCACTAATTTCATGTAACAGCAATCTTTTTCTTTACTTTTTCTTTTCACTGTCTTGTAGAATTTATGTATAATTCATTTTTTGTGTGTTGCCTGAGATGATATGACCGTGACTGCTACAAACATGATGTGTACTGTACCTCTACCTCACCGTATAATAAACTCTACTTGACTGGACTTGACTCACTACCGATTAGTAATTCCAAAGAGTTATTACATTTTACAAAAAGATTTCTGGATTTCATTCTGGACAGATAACATTCATGGACTACACACAACATGGACTCCAGGGTATTATGGCACTGAACAGCAGGAGATGCATGGTGGTACATAGTATCCACAGGAGCATAAAGTTGAATGCATGCAATGGTGGAGCCAAGCACCAGACCCACAGGAGGCTTTGTGCAGTAATTGGAGATCATCCTTTCCAGTCATCAAATGCAGATCCCACCATTTTGCAGCAATAGTTACTGAATCAGCTTCCATGCCAGGCAAGCAGAAACCAACCTACATCCAGTTGATAGACACAAAATGCTGGAGTAACTCAGCGGGTCAGGCAGCATCACTGGAGAAAAGGAATAGGAGATGTTTCTGATCGAAACTCTTTTTCAGTTTTTCAATATCCAATTGCTCCAGTGCACTCCCAGTCTACTGTGACGCAAGGTCAGCTCACTGCCACATGATTCAGACTTTTGCCATCATGGTGACTGGCAGAGGGTCCATAGACCATGATCCATCCCCCTGTCCTCTTTCAGATTTGCCATTGTTCTGTCACCATAGTTCATCTGTTTCTGTTTTAATCTTCTTTTATCTGATTCTACCTATCATCCAGCAGCTAACATCTCCCAAGGCCCACCTATTGCCTGACAGCCCTTGCCTCACCCCTTTACACTGAGTCTCTCTCCTCCACTCTCTTCATCCTGAAAAGGTCTTGCACAGATACATTGCACATCCCTTTGCCTCCACAGATGCTACTCAACTCATTGTGTTCCTCAACTAGCAATGCCCTTCGACTGAATCTTGTACATCATAGTAAGAAATGAGATGAGTCAGCAGTTTCCAATCTCTTCTTTCTCTGAGTTTTGCTTGCAGATGAGGGTGATCCCCTTCCAAATGGGCCCTGACAATGCCCTTCCTGGAGGTAAGGTCAGCCAGCAATTCTTTAACATTGACATTCTTTAACATTTCCACCCTGGGGAAAAGGGTGACTGTCTAGTCTACCCTATCAATGTATCTCAGAATTCTATATCCTTCTATCAGGTCTCCTCTCAACCTCCGATCAATCATGTTATGGGTTTTCCCGTTAACTTTATATTTTCCCTTGCATTCAACCACCCGAAGTGCAACACCTCACCCTTGTACGGATTAAAGACCTCTTTTCCCTTTTTACACCCATATCTGTAACTGATATAAAGCCCGCAATATCCTTTTTATCCTTCCTCACTGTCTGTAACTCCACCAATTTGGGGCAACCTGCAAACTGAATACAGATGCAAAATACTTGTTTTGTACCTCCCCTCCATCATCTGATTCAAACCATTAATTTCCTCCTTTATCCTTGTCAATGGTCAGTGATGCGAGGTCAGTGGATCTGACGGTGAGTATTTGGGATACAAACTGGAAGAATGTAATGGAACAGCTTGACCAGACGTCTGTCTTGCTACTGCTGTCTTGCTCCACCTGCTGGTTTACTGAAGACATTGCACCACTTGGCATCTTTTACAGTTACAGTCTGAAGCTGATGTGCACTTAGCTGTTAGCTCACAGCCAGACTGAAAATAGATAAAATCACTGCCAAAAACAAATACTACGACTTCGAAGGAAAGTGGCAGTTTGATCTGCTGGAAGATGCCAGTCATCATCTCTGGATGGTTTCAAGAGAGAGCTAGATAGGGCTCTTAAAAATAGCGGAGTCAGGGGATTTGGGGAGAAGGCAGGAACGGGGTACTGATTGGGGATGATCAGCCATGATCACATCGAAGGGCCAAATGGCCTACTCCTGCACCTATTGTTTATTGTCTATCATTCTGCAAAGTGAAGGCAGTGACATTGATAAGCTTGAGCGAAACACTTTTGTACATTACAACTATGGTTAAAATTGGTCGGCAGCCTCCTCTTGGCTGCAATAATAGTAAGCTTGCCCCTCTGTAAAAGTGAAGCTGGAGGAGCAGTAAGTGTATCGATTGCACAAGGGACTACCATCCATGCCACTGCCGATAGCTGGTGCAGTTCAGTAAGCTGCGCACCTGCAAATCCAGCAGGTTGGACAGGTGTCGCAAGGCCACAAAACATTGTGCATTGCTTTCAACGATGCTCATGTTAATGGATAGTCTTTAAATGCAGTGAATTGTAAACTCACATCACAAAAGTCACTACATCTCAGTATGCGTTAACTGCAAATGCTGGAAATCTGAAATAAAAATAAATTGCTGGAAACCTGTTAGTCAAGTAGCATTTGTCTGAAGAGAAATGTTAATGTTTTTATTATAATGGGACGGTTAAACTGGAATTTGCATTGATAAAGTATCTGCAATGACTGGCAGAATGAGAGAAATTGCAATAGGAACTCAGGCATCATATTCCTAAAATCACAAGAGGCACTAGCAGCCAATAAATCATCTTTAGATGTTACCAATGTCCTGAATCATTGATTTTAAAACAATGCATAAACAAATGGATATGGCATAAACCCAAATGGAAAATGCATAATTGCATCGTTATTTTTGGAAGAAATTGTTCAAAACCGTAAAAATATCTGAATGTGCTTACGCCGTTGTGTTCGTCTGATGTCATAACTTCCTCTGCACTTGCAGATAAATACAAGAGTTAAATTGCTAAACCAACACACTCTGAAGACTGGCAGCTGCTGACAGAAGAGCAGAAGTGATACAGACTCATTGACGATGAAGATTCAGACACCATTCTTGTTGATAGCAGCAGTTGTCATTTGCCTAGCTGCTCATGGTAAGTATTAGTCGCCATGCATTGGCATGGTGGCCTTTCTGAGCATTGCTACATTGTCAACTAGTTAAAACAGGACGATTTGCATATACAATTAATATTAATTTCTTATCAACATTAAATGATAAATGTAAATTCTTGGAATGTATCTATTATCTGCGAGAATACTTTCAGAGAAATATTTTGCAACATTTTCTCATTTTACAGGAAAGGTGTATTACTGAAATAATTGACCTTTTTGAGGATGATTTTGAGCTCTACGTTGAATCAATGTAGATAAGTTTTGATCTAATTAATCTGTTAATTTAAACTGAAGTCAGTAGCATTCACTATTGGTTTTCAGGGACATTGTCCCAATGCAATTAAAGTATACGCATTTTTTAACGTGAAATATTTCAATTTCAAATTATTCAGACCCGTTCGCCTGTTTGTCACTTTGTAGTGGCTGCTGCCCGTCACAGAATGGCTACCAATTCACAGAATGGCTACTGGAATGGCTAAGCTGTCTCAGTGAAACATTGGGACCAATTTTACAATATTTTCTGTCAATGGATAAGGTTCCTGTCTCTAGTGACTTAGAGTTACACCCATTCCCTCTGTTGATTGCACCAGAGAAATTTGTATCTTTAGAGATATTTTCCTCTCAAGGAAATCATTAAGATTACAGACAAATTAGGCAAAGGTTCTTGGATAGTGCTGGATATCATCATGACAGATACAGAAAGGTAGGACTTTAAAACATTTCTTAATAACATAAGATTTGAATTCTATAACACCGGACAATAAACAAACCTTATGCTATCCTAGCTCAGTGGTCCAGCGATCCAGAATGTATCCCACTGTCCCTTCCTTATCTATTGACCAACATCCACCTCTATTTCAAATGTTAAACCCAATTTTTCTTAAAGATGTATTGTTCCACTTTCTGTGTGGTCATTCATATTATATTTAATTCAATTTTGTGAGAATTTTTATTTGACAATTTGGCATTTTTGGTTTGTCGAAGCAAAAAAAACTTTCCCAATAAACCTGTAATACTCCTTACAAAATGTAAAACTATTTAGCACCCTTTCAAATTAAATCCATACAGTCCCATATCCCCAACAGATTTGAAAGAAATTGTAAAGTAAGTAATTCACTGTAGAATTTCACATTGATTCAAAATCTGGAGCTCATTATTTAGAACCTGGTAATGCACCTGTGCTTCACTTTCATTTTCATGGTATCAGTGGATTTGGGGCTGATGAACAACCAGAGTTACTTCACTTTTGGTAATTGGTAATTAAAGTTAAACCCAATCGATCATGAGTTTTCTCACCCTTGGACTGGTGAGGTTCCTTTCAAACCATTTCTTGGTTAAGGCATGGCAAAGCCTTTTCCAATTTAGAGCACTTCAGTAACCACACTTCAATAGTTGTTTTGTTAATGAACTAATCGGTTGTGCTGTGACCTCGTTTTGCAGTTTGCAGCTACAACCCAACTGGAGCCTCCAAGGTCCTGATACTGCCAGCCTGAAATGAGAATGCATTCCCTTTCTCAGTGTCAGTACCATTTGCCTTAATAGGCAGAGAGTAAAATCCTTTTATAGGATTCACAATAAAAAATTTTTCATAAATTGGTGCAGGGTTTTCCTGATTTTTATACGTCACTCATTTAAATGTTATTAGTTAGGAGACAAGTGGCAAGGTTCAGAAACAGATAGATTGAACGTGGTGACTGCTTGAATTCCTGGATGGATGGATGGATGGCAGTCATAAACGGTAGAAGTTTTGGAAATGCAAACAAAGTAGCGATGATTTAACTAATAAAGGAAATGAAGAGAATAAAATTTGCCGCAGAATAAAGGACAGACACTGCAAACCACAAACATTGTGTTCTGTAAAATACAGGTAGTTTAGGAATTCTCCCTTGAATTGATTATATCGAAAACCTGAAGGCCTGAAGTCAAAGTTATGAACTTATATAACTTGCAAAGTCTCACAATTGGTTAAGAATGAAACTCCCCACAATTAAAATGTGGATTGTGGAAATGTCAGAGACCCTACATCTCGAAAGAATCAGACTTGTCTTAATGGACAAACAAGAACTTTTTGTTAAAATATGGGCTCCATTCATTAACTATTTGAAGGGATAGATTGGCCCGGCACAAAAACCCAACTGAAGCTTGAACTCAGGATTAGATGAAAAGTTATACTTTATAATCTACAAACTTATCTCCAATGACATATTATAAGTAATTCATTCTACCTTTTCTTTTTTTTGATATTTGTAATTATTTTTTTCCTCTCTCTCTTTCTATCTACGTAAAAATACACTAGAAGCAGAATAAATCGACAATTGAACATTTTAATAATGTATGATTGATGTATATGAAAAGTTTTTCTTACTATAATATGTAACTCTACTTTACCATAATATGTTTGCTTCTAATAAAAATATATATTTTTTAAATAAATTAAAAAAAAGAATTTGTGAAACTGCATTTTGGATAGAACTTTCTATATTGTAAAAGTAAATTCTTATTCAGGGAGCTGTCTGGATCATTGGGACAAATTTATTCACCTACTACTTTCACCATTATTGGTACCATTGTAGACTTTCATGTTCTTTTTTATTCACCATAGGTCTATGTTTAGCAAATCCAAAAATCACAAGATGCAGATGTGTGAAAGTCTCATCTCATTTCATTCATCCAAGAAACTTTCAGCACATTGATATCTTCCCTCAGAACTCGTACTGCAGAAAGGTAGAGATTATGTAAGTACAAAAGTTAATTTCATTTCCTATATTTCAGCAGTATATCTAAAAATTCAACTTCACAAGTCTGAAATATATTTTGGTTGATCTTTGTAGACTTAGCAGGGTTAATTGATAAATGTTGTTATAGTGTAAATAGGCAAATTAATCCCTAACACCGATAATCTCCAATCCACATATTTATTATAGATTCCTTAGACAATCACTGTAGGAAAATGTTGATATAAATATAACAAATGTCTTAAGATACCACACATAATCCACCAAAATTGCCGTCACCTCCAACGGGATCCCACCGCTAGCCACATTTTCCCCTCTCCACCCCTCCACTGTTTGTACCATCGCCCGGTGGGGAATCGCCTCAGCGCAGAGGGAGAAGAGGGAAGAGACTGCAGCCCTAAGATTTTTGCCTCCACCACAGTGAGGAGGTGCTTGGAGGATACACTGTGGTGGTGTTAATTTGTGTTTATTGTTGTTATTATTGTATGATTGTATGTATGACTGCAGGCACGAAATTTCATTCAGACTGTAAGGTCTGAATGACAATAAAGGCATTCAATTCAATTCAATTCAATTCTTTCTGCCTTCCGCATAGACCGTTCTCTCCGCAACTCCCTGGTTAACTCATCCCTTTCCACCCAAACCATCCCCTCCCCAGGTACCTTCCCCAGTAACTGCAGAAAATGCAACATCTGTCCCTATACCTTCTCCCTCGACTCTGTCCAGGGACCCAGACAGTCCTTTCAGATTAGGCAGATGCTCACTTGCACCTCCTCCAACATCATCTACTGTATCCGTTGTTCAAGATGTGGACTCTTATAAATCGGCGAGTTATTGATTTCTCTCACTTCAGGTTGCCCCGGCATTCCCTCTCTCTCTATCCCTCCCCCACCCAATTCGCACTAGCTTCTCATTTTCATCCTACAAACAGCAAAAAATGCCCTGTTGCCTTTATCATCGTTACTTGTTTGTATATCTTTCATTCATTGTTCTTAATCTCTGCACATCGTCTATATATCTCATTTCCCTTATCCCTACCTAGTCTGAAGAAGGGTCTCAAAGAAAGGTTCAAAGGTTTTTTATTGTCATGTGCACCAATTAAGGTGCAGTGATATTCGATTTACCATACAGCCATAGTAAAAAAAAAGCAATAAGACACACAATTACATAAAAGTTAACATGAACATCCACCACAGCTGATTCCCCACATTCCTCACTGTGTTGGAAGGCAATAAAGTCTAATCTTCTTCCCTCTTTATTCTCCCGCGGTTGGGGCAGTCGAACCATCCGCAGTCGGGGCGATCAACGCTCTTGCGTCGGGGCGATTGAAGCCCCCGCGTCGGGGCGGTTGAAGCCTCCACGGCTTGGAGCTCCCAAAGTCGGTCTCTTACCAGGGGCCGTGAGCACCACGATGTTAAAGTACGCAGCCTCCCGCGGTTCGAACTCCTGAAGTCAGTCCACATCTTAGGCCACCAACTCCACAATGTTAGGCCGCAGTGCAGACTGAGATATGATACTGGGAAAAAAACGCATCTCCATCGAGGCAAGAGGTTTAAGAAAAGTTCCCCCCCACCCCCCACATAAAACAAGCTAAAGAACACTAAAACATATATTCAACACATACTAAAAAACAACAAAGAAGGAAGGGACGAGACAGACTGTTGGCAAGGTAGCCATTACGGGTGCAACCTACCAAGAAGTGACCCGAAACGTCACCTATTCCTTCGCTCCAGCTTTTTGGGTCTATCTTCGGTTTAAACTAGCATCTGCAGTTCCTTCGTACACATGTCTTAACATAAGAGTTAGTTCTATTGCTATTAAGTACTTTCAGTCAACAAAGCTGATAGATGTCAGAAAGGTTTATCTGAAGTTTATCAGAATTTTACTTCCGGTGCATAATGGACTTTGATTTGGTAGCGGTAATATAATTGGGTATCGCTTGCTTCATAGAAATATTAAATCGCTTTTCATTTAAACTGCAATACAAAATTTACTTATAGGAGGCTGGTAGATGTTTCACCTAACAGATTATCTCATTATGCATTACAGAATTACACTGAAGGACGATGCAAAGATCTGTGTGAATCCCCAAACTACGTGGGTCAAAAAAGTGATTAATATTTTGACCGCAAGGTAAATCATGTTCCTTATTGCAAAGTTATTTACTTTTAATAACATCTGGATCTTAGTTGGCTGCTGTACCTGCTGTCTAAACACTGACCATGCACTACTCAAGGTCATGTGCAGTGTGAGATGACAGCCACTTAAAGAAGAATGTACAATCATCAATGTGAAAAAGATACAAATTTAAAGAATGTCTTTCATGATCTTAAAAGTCATTATAGCTAATGTTATTACATAGGAAGTGCAGTAGCCTATTTGCACTTGGGAAACTGCATTATGAAAATAACCAGAAACATTTTTATTTGCATTGATTGAAGAATAAGGCAGTGATAATACTGATGATCTTTGATGAGCCACTTTTGCATGTCTTCATTTCACAGTTCATCCAAAGATTATGTTTTTCTGTTCACTTTGGGCTTATTCAATCACTAATCTATGAGTAGAATAAAATGTTATCCAGCGTATTTTAATAAATGTGATCAGCAATTAAAACCAATCTCATGTTTCAAACTCACTATTTTATTTTTGGTTATTTCCTAGAAACTGAAATGCTGAAGAAGCTACCCGGAGACCTCCTATTGCAGGTCAATTGGCTGAATGAAACAAAACACAACTTCCAAAGAACAGATTATATAGTTACTGAACCAAGCTTTTGCCACTAAATGTGCATTGTAACAGACAGGCCCAGAGCTGAAATGTTTTCTGTTTCCAGCCATGGGCTCCAGCATCTGCAGTCTCTCGCATCTCTGATTCTCTCACCTGTATATTGGTCCTATCACGATATTCAGAAATCCACAGAAATCTTTCAATCGTGTTTTACTCTTTCATATGATAGCTTCTGAGCATTATTTTAATAATCAAAATAGTTTTATGCATCAATCAAAATGATAAAAGTGTAAAATTACAATAAAATATATTTTTCTCCTGTTCATTAATATCTGAAACAATTATTCTTTCAATGGATTTACATGGATTAAATGCTAATACCTGCATGTCTTATTAGTTGTTATGATCCAACATTGACCAGTGTTTGATTCTAGGATTTCCAGATCTACAAAGTAATCAGATATAATGGCAATGTGAAAACAATGTGATGTGTAATAATTCGAGTAAATATTGGGCTAGAAATTGAAGGGCTTCCATTAAAAAGTGTTTGGGTGGCACTGTGGCTGGAAGGGATAGATACGTTTGTTTTGTGTGAGTTACTCACGTCTCCCGTCCCCTTAACCCCACCCCGCCATCCAAACAAAACGGCAAGGTGATCGTTGGGTTGCTGATGGAGGTAGCCAGAGAGGTTGCAGATTGTGGCTAGAGGAGGTGGGTTGAGTCATAAAGCGAAAATTGTGGATAAATGATAGGTGATCGGACTGGACTTAAGATGGATGGATATAGCTTCTAGATCAGGCAAAATAAAATTTATGGTCTCTTGAACCAAAGCAGCAAGCAATTTGGCAGGGAACAATTACCAAGACATTCACAATGTGGAACCTACCCAGAAGAGAAAGGGCACATCAGTCTCCCTTTTACTGATACAGCAGGCTTCAACCTGCAGCAGCATGCAAGACCACATCTTTCACAAGCCAGGAATGTGAAAAATACTTCTTCCCAAATGATGCCAAACCAGGCAAAATAACTTTTTGATACCAATAAAGTCTCCAGCACTGTGAACATCATACAAATGACAGGCTCAAGATAAATTTCCTGAAGTAATTAATGGTAAAATTTGATTGCCTGGTACAGAACCTGCACCAGAAAAAGAGAATTTCAGGCCCATTGTTCAGTGTCCTGAATTTAGCACAGCTACATTTTGATATTGTGGAAAACAGGTTGATGAGCTATTTTGAAATTGTGGGTTTATATATATTTTGCTGTCAACAGTTTAAAGTACATTCAATATTTTTTTATAAATGAAATGGTCAATACACAATTCCAGTTACTGCTCATTCTGTTCATCTTTCATTCCACTTTTTTTGTATATCATTAAAATTCCTCACAAATTAGTTATATTTTTTTAACAAATTTACACGTATAAATAGAATAATGTTCAGGATTTGTGGAACATCTCAATTAGCATGCATCTTCAAGAACATGTGTACCAATTGATATGAATATTAATGCTTTGATATACTGTGCACTGCTGTTAATTGTTCACCTTTAATAAAGGATGTTTGTTTAGTAGCTCGATCCTTGTTAATCATTTTATTGCTCCGTATTATAAAATAATCGATAAATCTTAGTTTAGTTTAATGATACTGCATGGAATCAGGGACATTTGCCCTCCAAGTCCACACCGATCTCTGCACTACCCTACCCTACACACACTAGGGACAATTTCACATTTATACCATGCCAATTAACCTACAAACCTGTACATCTTTGGAGTGTGTGAGGAAACCAAAGTTCTCGGAGAAAACTCACGTAGCTCACGAGAGAATGTACAAACTCCTTACAGACAAGCACCTGTAGTCAGGATTGAATCCGAGTCTCTGGTGCTGTAAGGCAGTAGCTCTACCACTATGTCACTGTGCCGGAGACATGAATGTGATGTTGCTGCGAGATAAAAGAGATGGGTTTGTTTTGTATTGGCAATGGCAGGGTAGAGTAAAACATGTTTAATTGTCATATGTAACTTGTATTTAATTATCATTATAACAGAATAATGAAACTCTTATATACTAAAGATTTCCAGGTGCAATGAATAAAACAATTAACTATTTCTTATGCTATATATTTAGACCATAATAGTGCAAGCTGAAGTATGTAAAAGCAGTTTGTTTTTGGGTTGTAAAACCAACCCATAAAAGCAGTTTGTTTTTGAGCTAGGGTTGTGGTTATGTTTATGTACTGTGGATCAAGAGCCTGATGGTTGGTGGATAGAAACAGTTCATCAACCTAGAGATAAAGGTACCAAAATATTCTTCTTGATGGTAGCAACAAACAGTGCTTGACGATACCAATTGATATGATAGAACTTTATTTATCCCAGGAGGGAAATTAATCTGCCAACAGTCATAAAAAAACACAAAATACATGAAACATGAAATTAAAGTGACTAGTGTAAAGGCTTTGGGGATGTGCAAAGATTGAGGAGGGAGGATGGGTTGGAGGGGGGGGGGAGGTGGTAAAGTGTGATAGCCACAGGCAAGAAGGATCTCCTGCGGTGTTCTGTCGTGTATCTTGGTGGAACCAGTCTGTTGCTGAAGGTGTTAAAAGCACTGGAGGTCAAAAACCATGACTCTCACAATGCTTCCTGGCTTATCGAAGTGAGCATAGGAACGATGGAGCAGGTGGATGAGGGCATCCTCAACCCCCATCTTTTTGTTTGGTAAGTGAACTACAGGGGATCCAGCTAGGGCTTACCCAGGGGTCACAGGTGAGTGAGCACCAACTTCTCCAGGGACTTCATGATGTGTGAAGTCAACGCCACTGGTCTGTAGTCATTGGAGTCATTTCTTGGTTAAGGCATGGCACAGCCTTTTCCAATTTAGAGCACTTCAGTAACCACACTTCAATAGTTGTTTTGTTAATGAACTAATCGGTTGTGCTGTGACCTCGTTCTGCAGTTTGCATCTACAATCCAACTGGAGCCTCCAAGGTCCTGATACTGCCAGCCTGAAATGAGAATGCATTCCCTTTCTCAGTGTCAGTACCATTCGCCTTA
Source organism: Amblyraja radiata (assembly GCF_010909765.2). NCBI lineage: Eukaryota > Metazoa > Chordata > Chondrichthyes > Rajiformes > Rajidae > Amblyraja > Amblyraja radiata. Next base: position 69,413,811 of record NC_045956.1, read on the forward strand.
TTAGGCAGAGAATAAAATCCTTTAATAGGATTCACAATAATTTTTTTTCCATAAATTGATGCAGGGTTTTCCTGACTTTTATACATCACTCATTTAAATTTTATTAGTTAGGAGACAAGTGGCAAGGTTCAGAAACAGATAGATTGAACGTGGTGACTGCTTGAATCCCTGGATGGATGGATGGCAGTCATAAATGGTAATCTTTGTTTGGTAAGCGAACTACAGGGGGTCCAGCTAGGGCTTGCCCAGGGGTCACAGGTGTGTGAGCACCAACTTCTCCAGGGACTTCATGATGTGTGAAGTCAACGCCACTGGTCTGTAGTCATTGGAGGAGCTGAGGTGCATCCCCTTTGGCACAGGAACCAGGCAGGATGTCTTCCATATCACATCCTCCTTCATTCTTGTGCATTGAGTTACTGAACCTTGATGCATCCAATTAGTATGCTCTCTACAAAATAAAAAACACCTGTAGAAATGTGATAGAAAATTCAGTGACATGCTGACTCTCCCTCAAACTGCTAAGCAGAAGAGCTGATGAGCTTTCTCTAGGAATACATCCATGTGCAGAGCCCAGTACAGATCTTCAGAGACCTAATCTGAGGAAAGACATTCTTGCCATAGAGGGAGTACAGAGAAGGTTCACCAGACTGATTCCTGGGATGGCAAGACTTTCATATGAAGAAAGACTGGATAGACTCGGCTTGTACACGCTAGAATTTTGAAGATTGAGGGGAGATCTTATAGAAACTTACAAAATTCTTAAGGGGTTGGACAGGCTAGATGCAGGAAGATTATTCCCGATGTTGGGGAAGTCCAGAACTAGGGGTCACAATTTAAGGATAAGAGGGAAGTCTTTTAGGACCGAGATGAGAAAATCATTTTTTACACAGAGTGGTGAATCTGTGGAATTCTCTGCCACAGAAGGTAGCTTAGGCCAGTTCATTGGCTATATTTAAGAGGGAGTTAGATGTGGCCCTTGTGGCTAAAGGGATCAGGGGGTATGGAGAGAAGGCAGGGATGGGATACTGAGTTGGATGATCAGCCATGATCATATCGAATGGCGGTGCAGGCTCCAAGGGCCGAATGGCCTACTCCTGCACCTATTTTCTGTTTCTACATGCCCAGGAACTTGACGCTCTCCACTACTATCCCACAAATGAAATTGGATGCATAGTCTTTTGGTTTTCCCTTCTGAAAATCAGCAATCAGCTCCTTGGTCTTGCTAATGTTAAAAGAACAAGGTTATTATTCTGTTTAAGAAAGAACTGTAGATGTAGGGAAAAATCGAAGGTGGGTGAGGCAGCATCCATGGAGAGAAGGAATTGGCGACGTTTTGGCTCGAGATCATTCTTCAGACTGACTTATTCTGATGCCAGTCAGTCAGATTATCAAGATTATCAGACCAATGTTGGCATTGTCACCTTATTTAAAGATAGCGTTGGATGTGTGACCTGACACAGTCATGGATATAGCGAGACTGGAGCAGGAGACAGCGCAGAATTTTGTGAGTCCCTTGCTAATGGTCAGCAAGAAGGAAATGGTGTTGCCAATTCATACTGATTAAGGTGTGCAACAAGGAAGTTAAGGATCTAATCTTATCGGGATAACCAGAGTCATAGCTCAGAGTTTGATGATAGGTTAAGGTGAAGAATGTGCTGAATACTGTAGTCATGAGCAATGGCCTAATGTACATGTTCTTGCTGTCCAAGTTGTCCAGTGCAGGGTGACGAGCCAGTGAGATCACATCTGCTGTCGATTGGTTGTGGTGGAATGCAAAGCGGAGTTTGTCCAGGTCCAACTGGATCTCTGCTCATCCCTGTGCAACTGGCTCAACTTCCTCATTGGCAGACCACAATCAGTATGAATTGGCAACCACACTTCCTTCTCAATAATCATCAGCACAGTGGTAGCTACTCATCACAGTGCAGTGTGTTCAGTCCCCTGCTCCACTCACTCTATACACATGACAGTGCAGCCAAACAGTTACAAAGCCATTTTTGAATTCACTGACAAATCACTGTTGATGGATGAATAACCAGAAATGATGAATCAGGGTAAAGGAGGGAAATTGAAAATCTAATTGAGAGCAAGACTGGTGTTCTGGAATCAGTCAATGTCATCAAGCCCAAGAAGCTGATTGTTAATGTTGGAAGGGGAAATCATGGATCCATGATTCAGCAATCCATTCAGCGACAGTGGTGGTGGAGAAAGTCAACAACTTCAAGATCCTCGGTGTGTCTATCTCTGAGGGTGATGGGTGATGGCTCTCATTTCACTCCTACCAAAGGGGCGGTACAGGAATGTGATAATCAGAACCACCGGGTTCAATAATAGCTTCTTCCCAATAATCATCAGGCTCATGAACACTACACAACACTAACCTCAACTATGAACATCTATAGCCTGTCTTTGGTGGCACTAAAGACAGATTTTTTGGTAGCACTTATTAATTTATTGAATTTTTATTTATTTATACATTAACTACGTGTATTGTAAATAGTGGCCTGTTGTGCTGCTGCAACTAAGAAGTTCATTGTTCCTTTGCCAGTATATATGACAAGTAAACACTCTTGACTCTTGAAAATAACAAGACGCTCAACAGCATTAATGTACAGAGAGGTCTTTGGGACCACTACCATAGCTCCCTGAAAGTGGCAACACACGTAGAGTGGTAAAGAAATAAGATATGCTTTCCTTCATTGGACAGGGCATTGAGCATAAGAATCAGTCATGTGGCAGCTACATAGAACCTTGGTTTAGCCACATTTGGAGGATTGCTTGCAGTACTGGTCATCCCATTACAAGGACGATAATCGTGTATGTTGATGCGCTAAACACTAAAATAAATCAAATCAAACCCAATATGACTTTATCATAAAATATACTGAACAATCTGTAGCTCTCAAAAGAGAAAAAGCAAAGAGTAACTTGTGTCTATTATTAGAACAGAAAAAGACTTCCTAAGCTGGATGCATAGATGCCTCCACTTATTCGGCAAAATCAGTGAGGACAAAATGTAAAATGGTCACTAATAAATCTACAGAATCCATGTGATTTGTTTATAACCCAGAGAATTACTTGAATATGGAAGTTGCTACCATAAATAGCAGTTAAGGGATGAGACTCATTTAAAGGGAAAGCTAGATAAACCTAAGGAAAGTAAGACAAATGTCATTCACAAATATAAGCAGTAAATGAGGCAGCATTAAACATGTTAACAGAAGAGGTCAACGTGGTCATCTTAGTTTAGTGCAACAGACACCAATTACCTTTCATCGGATCTTATGTACCAACTGGAGTCAGTCTGTATACACATACATCCTTCAGCCCACCACCTTTTGTCCATGTTGACCATCAAAAATCAATCGATATTAATGAAATTAAAACTGCAGATGCTGATTTATTTATACCAAAATGGTTGCCAACCATTTTAACTCCTCTTCACATTCTCTTACTGACCTTTCTGTCCAGGGCTTCCTCAATTGCCAGAGTGAAGCCACACGCAAATTGGATGAACAGCATCTCGTATCTCGCTTGGAAATTTTAAATTAAAAAAAAAAAAGGCTGAAAATATTAGAGTCAAACAGAACGTATGTAAATTGCTGCTAAAGAGAGATTAAACTTGACAGACACAAAATGGTGGAGTGACTCAGCGGATCTCTGGAGAAACTGGCTTGGTGATGCTTCGGGTTTGGACCCTTCTTCATGGAGGGGAGGGGGGGAGGATTACACCATAAACCTGTACGTCTTTGAAGTGTGGGAGAAAACTGGAGCGTTTAGAGAAAACCCATGCTGTCACAAACTCTGTACAGACAGCACCTGTAGTCAGGATCAAATCCGGATCTCTGGCACTAGAAGGCAGCAACTCCACAGCTGTGTCACTGTACCGCCCTGACTTGGTAGATTGTGGAGAAAAGTCTACGTGGAAAGCGAAGATCTACGCAGATCTGATAATGGGTCATTGAACGGAAATGTTGACATTTCTCTCTCCCTCGATGCAAAAGTGGGATAGCATAGAGCTAGTGTGAATGGGTGATCGATGGCAGGCATGGATTCGATGGGTCAGTTTCCATGCTGTATCACCAATCTAAGATGCTACCTGGCCTAACATTTCCTGCATTTCTGTTTCGACCCCATGATACAATTGTACCAACATTCACTCAAACCATTTACTGGAATAATTCTGCAGGTGTTAAATGGATCAATTGTCACCAAACCATCCAACTTTTCCCACCAATTCTAGTGTAGACTTGCTGGTGCTAATTGGGAGCGGTTAAACTAAAATGACGGGGTGGGGGAGAAGTGACCAGAGCAGCATGTCAGCAAAGTGAAGGGCTGATGAGAAAGAAGAGGTTATAACACGCAAGTCTCAAAGAAAGGATTGGCAGGGAGAAGTTCATGACCATGGGAATAATGATGGGCTAAAATATATTTACTTCAATGCAAGGAGTATTGTGGGTAAAGCTGACGAATCTAGAGCGTGGACCAGTGCTTGGAATGACATTGTTGTGGCAATTACGGAAACTTGGATTCATTGCTCGAAGCATTAAATATACAGTGCCCTCCATAATGTTTGGGAGAAAGGCCCATCATTTATTTATTTGCTCTGTACTCCACAATATGAGATATGTAAAAGAAAAAAAATCACATGTGGTTAAAGTGTACATTGTCAGATTTTATTAAAGGGTATTTTTATACATTTTGGTTTCACCATGTAGAAATTACAGCTGTGTTTATACATACTCCCCTCATTTCAGGACACATTGCTTCACAGTAATTGCTTAGGTGTCTTTAATTGCCTCCATAATGCAGGTATAAGAGAGCTCTCAGCACCTAATTGTTCCTCCAGTCTTTCCATCACCTTTGGAAACTTTAATTGTTGTTTATCAACATGAGGACCAAAGTTGTGCCAATGAAAGTCAAAGAATCCATTATGAGACTGAGAAACAAGAATAAAACTTTTAGAGACATCAATCAAACCTTAGGCTTACCAAAATCAACTGTTTGGAACATCATTAAGAACAGAGCACTGGTGAGCTTACCAATCACAAAGGGACTTGCAGGCCAAGGAAGACCATAGCTGATGATAGAAGAATTCTCTCTATAATAAAGAACAATCCCCAAACACCAGTCCGACAGATCAGAAACACTCTTCAGGAGTTGGGTGTGGATTTGTCAATGACCACTGTGCGCAGAATTCATGAACAGAAATACAGAGGCTACACTGTTAGATGCAAACCATTGGTTAGCCGCAAAAATAGGATGGCCAGATTACAGTTTGCCAAGAAGTACTTAAAAGAGCAACCACAGTTCTGGCAAAAGGTCTTGTGGACAGTTGAGATGAAGATTAACATATCAGAGTGATGGCAAGAGCAAAGTATGGAGGAGAGAAGGAACTGTCCAAGATCCAAAGCATACCACCTCATCTGTGAAACACGGTGGTGGGGGTGTTATGACTTGGGCATGTATGGCTGCTGAAGGTACTGGCTCACTTATCTTCATTGATGATACAACTGCTGATGATAGTAGCATAATTAATTCTGAAGTGAATTGACGCATCCTATCTGCACAAGTTCAAACAAATGCCTCAAAACTCATTCCACAGCAAGACAATTATCCCAAACATACTGCTGAAGCCACAAAGGGTTTTTTTTAAAGCTAAAAAGTGGTAAATTCTTGAGTGGCCAATCTGATCTGAACCCAATTGAGCATGCCTTTTATGAGCTGAAGAGAAAACTGAAGGGGACTAGCCCCCAAAATAAGCATAAGCTAAGGATGGCTGCAATACAGGCCTGGCAGAACATCACCAGAGAAGACACCCAGCAACTGGTGATGTCAATGAATCGCAGACTTCAAACAGTCATTGTATGCAAAGGATATGCAACAAAATACTAATTATGACTACTTTCATTTACTTGACATTGCTGTGTCCCAAACATTATGGTGCCCTGAAATGGAGGGGGAGAGGGGAGGAGGGGGGGCTATGTATAAACTGCTGTAATTTCTACATGGTGAAACCAAAATGTATAAAAATTGCCTTCATTGAAATCTGACAAAGTGCTCTTTAACCATTTGTGATTTTTTTTTCTGTTACAAATATCAAATTGTGGAGTAAAGAGACAAATAAATAAATGATGAGTCTTTGTCCCAAACATTATGGAGGGCACTGTAAGAGTCAGGAAGTCTTGATGCAGCTCTGTAGGACTTTGCTTAGGCTGCATTTGGAATATTGCAACAGTTCTGGTCACCCCATTACAGGAAAGATATGAACACTTTGGAGATCGGTCAGAGCAAGTTTACCAGAATGCTGCCTGGATTTGAAGATTTCAGCTGCAGGGAGAAGTTGGATAGGCTTGGATAGTTTCCCCTAGAATGTCGGAGGTTGAGGGAACCCTTAACAGAATGGATACGCAGAGAGATCTTGAAGCCCAAGTTCACAGCTCACTAAATGTGACAGCACGAGTTATTCCGTCACATATTATACTGTCATTTCTCAATTCTATCCCCATGACACCAATCTTCTAAGTTTTGCAATGTCCACAAATATAATCAGAATTTCTGATTTATATCATTAACATATATTTGAAACAGTTCCCTCCACTTCATACCTTTCTTTTTTACCTCAAATCAATACTCAACATTTCTTACTCTTAGACATAGCAGATTTATTTGAATCTCAGTTTTAATCTTCCAAGAGAGCCCCCCTGACCATTGAGACATTTAGAATGGCCATTATCTATAGTAGTCCTAAATCGTCAGGAAAGGCTTTTAATTAATTTTGAATAAATAGGAATCATTACATCAAACGTTATGAACGTTTCCACATGTCATATTAAAATCTGCCGCTCAAGGAAAAATATTTAAAACATAATGGGTCAAAAGAAAGTAATGCTCACATTATTACCAATCCATAACAACTTTTCTATTAAATGTGTAGGAACGAACTGCAGATGCTTGTTTATACCAAAGATAGACACAAAATGCGGTGTAATTTTAGTCTATAAACTTCTCTATCAATCTGGTTTATTAAATAAATAAATTGTTTAATTCTGCAGGATGTTTTGCTGCTACAAGACAATAAAGAAACTGCAGAAAACATAAGATTGAATAACTAAACATTCACAACAGTGTATCCAATTTACATTGCCTTATGGGGCAATTAGTATTAATTTAGAAATAAAACCAACTTACTGGTGGTGTTAATGTGGTTGGTCATAGACAATAGGTGCAGGAGTAGGCCATTCAGCCCCTCGAGCCAGCACCACCATTCAATGTGATCATGGCTGATCATCCCCAATCAATACCCCGTTCCTGCCTTCTCCCCATATTCCCTGTCTTTAAGAGCCCTCTCTAGCTCCCTCTTGAAAGTATCCAGAGAACCGGCCTCCACCGTCCTCTGAGGCAGAGAATTACACACTCACAACTCCCTGTGTGAAAAAGTGTTTCCTCATCTCCGTTCTAAATGGCCTACCCCTTATTCTTAAACTGTGGCCCCTGGTTCTGGACTCCAACATCAGGAACATGTTTCCTGACTCTAGCGTGTCCAAACCCTTAATAATCTTATATGTTTCAATAAGATACCCTCTCATCCTTCTAAACTCCAGAGTATACAAGCCCAGCCGCTCCATTCTCTCAGCATATGACAGTCCCTTCATCCCAGGAATTAACCTTGTAAACCTACGCTGCACTTCCTCAATAGCAAGAATGTCCTTCCTCAAATTAGGGGACCAAAACTGCACACAATACTCCAGGTGTAGTCTCACTAGGGCCCTGTACAACTGCAGAAGGACCTCTTTGCTCCTATACTCAACTCCTCTTGTTATGAAGGCCAACATGCCATTCGCTTTCTTCACTGCCTGCTGTACCTGCGTGCTTACTTTCATTGACTGATGAACAAGGACCCCCAGATCCCGTTGTACTTCCCCTTTTGCTCAACTTGACACCATTTAGATAATCTGCTTTCCTGTTTTTGCTGCCAAAGTGGATAACCTCACATTTATCCACATTAAACTGCATCTGCCCAATCACCCAACCTGTCCAAGTCACCCTGCATTCTCAGAGCATCCTCCTCAAAGTTCACACTGCCACCCAGGTGTGTGTCATCTGCAAATCTGCTAATGTTACTTTGAATCCCTTCATCTAAATCATTGATGTATATTGTAAACAGCTGCGGTCCCAAAGCTGTGCATTTTATCATTCAAGTTTCATTAAACACACAAGAAACATTTTTTAATGGTTGTTTATTGCCTACAGTTAAAGGAAAAGAATACACAGGTGCAAGGGAACAAGCAGACATAATTTAGCCCCATACATTGAGAGCAATACCTGACCTCCATATGGAAAAATTACCTTTCAAAAAACTTTCTTCTCGTAGTACAAGTGAAACACTACCATCTGAGCTGCCAAAAGTTTAAAGACAGATTGTGTGAACAGTTACTGGCTTGGTTCGTATATTCTAAATTACAGTGAACGAACTGCAGTCAAGAGCAGATCAGATAATGCACCATATTTAAGAGTCTTTGCAAATTCAAAGTTTTCACTTTCATACGTATCACATTTTTAAAAGTTTAAAGAAATTCAGCTGGAGAAAATTCAGGAACTTCCTATTACATACACAATCCATGTAAATTGCAATCCAATAGATCAGTAAGAGCCAATTTACTCAACCTCAACTATTGCATTTTAATCCATTGACTTTGGAAAGGAACACAAACATTTTTGTGGATGGGGGGGGGGGAACAATATCTGACTGCTCATAGTTCTGGAGAATAAATACTATCCAACATTTTAATGCAGACTCTGATGACGCAGAACAAACAACTTTCGTATCCTATTAACCACCATGATAATCTTTAATTGCAATAATATTTGTTTGAAAAAATGTAAAAAAAATAAAGATGGCCAAATGCTGAACATTTTTGATCAGTGTTTAAAAAACTAAATTACTGCTACCACATTTACAAACTATAATCTTTTAATACAATATAAGCAAGTTTTGCAAACAGAAGCACCACGGGTCTCAAAGAGTCATATCACTCATTTTTAACAATTAACAATTGATCATTTCAAAGCATGCACAATATCCAAATTATGCAGCAATTTAACTCTAAAGTCCCACTGGCCACTCTGTGAAATATATTCCAAGACCTTTTTTAAAAATTGTAACTACACTTACCAATTACAAGTTAAATCTTCTAAAATTGTGTATCGGAGGTCTTGAACCTATACTTTCCAGAGTCCAACTGATTAAACAAATTCAAAGAGTCTCCATGGGCATCCATTCGTTGTTTACAGCACAGTACATCAATTCAAGAATCACTTTGCCTTCGAAGATAGGCTTGTATTTCAACATAAATCTTGCAGTAGCGGCTAAACAGCTGATGTACAACATGCAAAAATCGGAACCCATTTATTCAGCCATTTTCAGTCGTCACATGACATAGTGGTGGGTAGGGTGAGATATGAACTAACTGATTGGCAAAACCACCAAGTTTTTAAAGAGTCATTTACAATTTATCAAGAAAGGTATGTGAATATAAATCAACTTGAAGTCAATTAAATTAACAAAAGTGCAATAATCTTTTTCAGTTCTTGGAGTCTGATCTAATTTAAAAAGAGGTACTTAGAAAAAGCCCCCATGAACTGATGTGGAAAATACAATTTTAATTTGATCAATTGGAGTCCTTTAATTTACCATTAAAATCACACAGTGAATTAAAATCTGATGAAGTGGTTGACTTTTGGTAGTTTTAATTGAACACATTTTTGGCTCTCTGCAGTATACAATCAGGCTCTGAACAATTCCTAGAAATATACAAGTACCTCTATAAAAATCTGCCTTTTAGAACTGAATTAAGTCATGAAACCCGTACTTTGTTTTAAATGACGTTAACAAAAATGCTGAGTGATATGAAACCTTGAAAGACTGGAATTCAGTAGCTTTTCAATCCATTGAAATTAGTAAGTACTTTTGATAAGATAAATTATTACTCAGCAAGGAAGGGGAAGCTTTTCCACATCAAAATACACAATACCCAAAAAGTAATGAAGCCTATGCGTATGCAGCTTTGTCGCTGAGAATAGGTCTCCTACCTTACATGAAGGTAAAAACAAAATACAAGCCATGTTAGGAATGGGATGGAAAAAAAGCAGCTGGTCTCAGAACTCATTGTGCCATACCTGACTTATGGTACAGTTTCCAATGTCTCACATTCTTTACACCAAAGATAAACACATTACAGAGCTTGTACAAAATTGTTTTTTTAAGTTGGTTTTTCTCCATGTTTTTTTTACATAAAATCTCACAAATCTTAATAGATTTATTGTACAGAATTTTAAAAGTTGCCTGGAGAAGGCCTGTCAGGTTTTCTCTGCTTGCTTGGGCAGTGATGCTGCTTGAGCAAATCGAATGAGGCACATTGTAATGAAACAATTGACATAAACAGGACTGAAACATACATGAATCTGACTGTGCTTTCTATATATTTTTTGCCTGAACTTTGATAAACACATTTGCCAAATTTGCTCGCATTTACATTTTAGTTTTTTCTTTAAATGTTTTTTCCATCAATTTTTTATATGTATATTTTTCTTTTAAAGTACACAGTTATCAGAATTTTGGAAAAATACAGACAGAAGCAAAGAAAACCTGAGAAACACCCTCTTGCAACAGAGTGTCTCAATTCATTTATATGGAAAGCAAAGTTTAAAGCTATTAACATTTAAGCTTTCCCAAAAAACAGTTTTCCTCTTCAATTATAAAAAAAGAAAACAAATATTCAGTAAAAGGGCTCCTCTGAAGTTCATATACAATCATTACAGATGAATTTTAAATTCCATTTTATACATATAGATCTGACAAAATATTGGGAGTGAAGTACAGGACGATAATATTGCTTGTAGGTAATAAAATAATGCAAGAATGAAACACAGTTATCATGTTTCAAGAAGCAAGACAACCTTGATTTTATACACAAGGCATGGGATATATAAAAGGGACTAAAATGTTCAAATTCTCTCAACAAAAAAAAACTATTTTAGGACTTACTTAGTCCTCCTGGTCTCTCACTGATCAATTTTATTTTACTACACAATCTTGATCCTAAAAAGCTTACATATTTCAAAAATGTAGGTCATAGAATTAAAGTGCTGACTTAAAACTTCAGAATTCAGATAATCTTGAAGTCAAAGATCCAGTCAAAGATATCAGAGGAGGTTATTGGTAATACTATAAATAGGCTTTGACCACTTGTAAACTTTATTCAATGTAATACTAGCATTATATATTAAACTAATAACTGATTTTTCACATCAGAAGTTATGTTGTTCTGTTGATTCAAATAACCCTGCCCATTGGTTCTTGAAATGTAGTCGTTTCTTTTCTAAAACTGGCTGTGGGGGACACGAGACACAGGTCATATTTATTGCACAACCAAAACCCATTTATTTATAAAGTGCAATACGTTGTTGGAATAAACAACTTAAAAATTAACGACCATTAGATGGTACAAATTTGTTGTATAATAATTTTAAGGTGCTTCACTTGATGTTGTGACCAAATTATTTCTGATGCACATCAATTACTGCTTGCTCTATGGTTTATTTCACTACGCCAGGATAAACTGAACTGTAACCCATGCTGGCTTATAATGCATAGCATTGGGTGACACCCATGACCAATTTGCCCACTTAGGAGCCGATTGACAATTTGAATGGGATGAAAAATGACTTGTAGCATTTTTTTCTTCTAAAATATTGGGTGCTTTTTTGATTCCGCAAAAGACTTCTTATTTCCTTCAATACATTATTAGTAATCATTGTGAAAAATCTGAACCTTGCTTCTCTTTCCTCAAAGCAATAAATAATTGGTACCTTTAGTGAAAAAAAGTATAAATCACATATCATGCAAAAGAAAAACATATATAGAATAGCATTAAATCAAATCACAGCTGGACAGAATTCACAATGGCTTCAATTAGCTCCTCATTCAAGATCTAAAAAGAGAATCTACTCAGCAGGTAAAAGACCAGAATAAAGAGGGAATACTGGTCAACAAAAGCAAAAACATATTGAAGAAGTAAACGCATCAAGGAATTAAAGTAAAAAATGAGATCAAGTGATTGACATGGGATAGGAAATGGAGGATGACAAATGGAAAAGCATTAAAGTTTCATTCAAATTTGTGAAATGAGTCAAGACAATTTTGGTAACAAATATATAAATAGATCCAAGGCAACTAGGGCAGGGACAAAGCTCAGAACAAAAAATGTCAAGGTATTTTGCCTGTTGGTCTTTGGACGAAGAATCAAAAGCACTGTTTAGCAAAGCATGTAATGCTGCTGTTTCAATGCCAGTTTGGATATATAATCCAACAGGAAAACATGAATACAACACATAACGTTGTGAGATTGATCACTTTCAGAGTTATGAAGAATGTTAATTCCAGTGTCCCTAAAGAACTGGGTAAAACAGCTTTTAAAGTTTGTTTGCTCCAGACTTAATGACAATACAGTGAAATAAACTATGAAACTGTAACACTAGAAACCTATCGAACACACATTAAAAAAAAAAAAAAACAAGATTTGTTTTTTTTACAGGCCATACTTCACTCCGTCATACTTTGATTTTACAATTGTACATGTCCATAAAAGCAGGCAGTGCCTCCAGGTCAGGGCTCCACTACCTCCTGCTGGGTAAGTGCACACCATTCAAAGGTGGCAAGGAAAGCTGAAGTTCAAGCTGCATTAACAGTGAGAAGTGGTCGGAAGGAATATGAGGGTGCGGACATCCAGTGATGGAGTTATCTGCAAGCCACTGAGGATCCAAAGGACCAAGAACACCCAGCACTTTCATTAGCGTCTTGGAATAGAAAATGTAGTCAATAACACCCTAGGAGAGAAAACACAAAGAAAATCTGAATCTTGTGAACATCCATCAACTACTATCCATGTCCGTGAAAAAATATTAAACTGTTCACAGAACAAAAATTACAGGGTTCAAAAGGAACCCTGGGGTTCCTGGGTAAAAAGCATGAATGGGGTACTGATTTTGGATGATCAGCCATGATCATATTGAATGATGGTGCTGGCTCGAAGGGCCGAATGGCCTACTCCTGCACCTATTTTCTATGAGCCCACAATGTTCCATAAGCTTCCCCTTACAACCCAACGGAATGAATGTTGATTTCTCTAATTTCAAGTAACCCCCGCATTCTCTCTCTCTCCGCCCCTGCCCCTTCCTAGTCGTCTTGCAAGTTCCAATGGTCGCATCCATATATCCCATTGTTAACACCTCTTCAACAGCCAACAATGACCATTGTGGTCTCCACTTTTCCTTGGTCTTCATTGCCGGCTGATTTGTTCTGAACCTTTTCATACCTCGAGTTACCTTCTCCCGTGACTCAGTCTGAAGAAAGGTTTCAATCCAAAGCGTCACCTATTCCTTTTCTTCAGATGCTGCTTGACCCGCTGAGTTACTCCAGCATTTTGCATCTATCTTTGGTGTAAACCAGCATCTGCAGTTCCTATACATTTTGTTAGTTGATTATGGCTAACCAGATGGCGAAACACATCTTTCTACACCTGTCTCTCTCTATTACAAAGGATAGACACAAAATGCTGGAGTAACTCAGCGGGACAGGCAGCATCTCCGGAGAGAAGAAATGGGTGACGTTTCAGGTCGAGACCCTTCTTCCTTCTCTACCCATTCCTTCTCTCCAGAGGAAGAAGGGTATTTTGTTTCTATCTTCAGTTTAAACCAGCATCTGCAATTCCTTCTTATATATCTCTCAATTGCAACATTTTTTTTTGGAAAGATGAGAGGAAATTGATTACAAATCATGAGACGGCAGCACTTGACTGTTAATCCACATTCCATAACAACAATCATAAGATTGGAAAATCCTCACAGAATTTCACAGCATTTAACAGTACTGAATTATAATGAAAGTTAGAGCAAAACCAAACAAGTTATTTTACAAGAAGCAGACTTATTTTGGTAGCACTGGTACCAACTTGGTAGCACTGGCATGTTTCAACTTCAATTTACAAAACTTTAATGTATATACCAGACCAAGTGGGACCCGTTGGGTCCCTGTCACACGGGAGGTCTGGTCCCCCAACGCAACCCGTTCCCCAACGCAATATTGCGCCAATAACCCATAGCCCCCACGGGAGGCGTGGTCGCCCAACTCAATCTGTTCCCAAACATAAGATTCCAGCACTCCGCTGCCTCCCTCAGCAGTGGACTTAATTAAAAATTCCAATTGCACTTGCCCTGCCTGCCACAGCAGTTCCAATTGCAATACCAATTCGCCCTCCCCCTCCTGTTGAAGCACTTGCTGTGATATCCCATTGAGGTGAAAAGTTCAGTGTTCCTGTCTTGCAACTTTGTATCGAAGTGTGTTAGAAGCTGGCAGGAAGGATTGTAACAATAAAAATCATGTTAAAATTGGCCTTTTTTAAACTTTAATCATCAATATGTGAAATAAAGTATCAAATCTTGTGAACCTGATTACGGCATGGAGGGCAAAAATGTGTCAGAATATGTAAAGATTTAAGCGCTAGCCAATAGCGTTTTGAGGAAGAAACGAAACATACATGCGCGCACACACACGCACGCATGCACACATACAAGATGAAACTTTTATAGGTATACCAGACCAAGTGGGACCCGCTGGGTCAGTCACACAGGAGGCCTGGTCTCCCAACGCAAGCCGTTCCCCAACGCAATATTGCACCATTAACCCATAGCCCCCACGGGAGGCGTGGTCCCCCAACTCAACCCGTTCCCGAATGCAAGATTCCAACACTCCCCTGCCTCCATCAGCAGTGGACAAAAAAAAATTATAATTGCACTTGCTCTGCCTGCCGCAGCAATTCCAATTGCAATACTAATTCACCCTCCCCCTCCTGTTGAAGCACTTGCTGTGATATCCCACTGAGGTGCAAAGTTCAGTGTTCCTGTCTTGCAACTTTGTATCAAAGTGTGTTGGAAGCTGGCAGGAAGGAATTTAACTACAAATCATGTGGCTTTTTTAAAGCTTTAATCACCAATAACGTGAAATATAGCATAAAATATTAAGTGATCCTGATTATGGCGTGGAGGGCAAAAATGTGTCAGAATATGTAAACATTTAAGCGCTAGCGCATAGCATTTTGAGGAAAATATAAAACATACATACAACAGACAAGATGAGACTTTTATAGGTATATAGATAGATAGATCATATTGAACCAGTGTGAACCGATCATCAGTAAGCATGGACTCGGTCGGCCAAACGGCCTGATCCATGCTGTATCTTTAAATCAATCAATATAATCTAGGCTGAAGGCGAGAGCTGTTGGAAGTGTTACCTTTCAAAGAAGATGCTCAACCAAAGCTCCACCTACCACTGAAGCACGCTCACATCTCAATCTCTATGCAGTGCCCTTTATTATCAATCATTTATATAAACTTGAGAGACTGAGAAAATTCTGTGCGTCTCCAATGACTCATACAAATTTCTAAGATGCACCAAAGAAAGCATATTGTCGGGTTGCATCAGCGCTTAGTTTGCAAAAAAGTTCTGCCCAAGTTCACAAGAAATTGCAGAGTTGTGTATGTTGCCCAGCTCATCCCCAGCATTAACTCCATCGACACTTCACTATACCTTGGAAAAGATGCAACATAATCAAAGAGCTGTCCCACTTCGGTCATTCTTGCTTCTCCCCAATCCCGTCGGGCAGAAGTTATAGAAGCTTGAAAGCGTGCACCACCAGACTCCGGAACAGTCCTTTCCCCTCTGTTATCGGTGGGGGTGCTGCAAGCGGTAGCCCTGCCAGCAGCGTGTGATTGTTTCTTTCTACTTTTTTAGTTTTTTTAGTGTGTTTTAATGTATGTTTTTAATGTTCCTCTGTGTGTCTTGTGTGGGGGGTGGTGTGGGAAACCGCTTCGGTCGCCTCCTCCACGGAGAGGCGACTTTTTCCATGTCGCCTCCCCCGTGGCCTTACATCGAGGATCGGTGCGGCCTTTCCCGGAGACGTGCCCAGGGCTTCAGCTGCGGGCGCAGCGTGGACTCTCGTCGCCGTGCGGGCAAGCCCTCGCCCGAGGAGAGCGCTCCGTTCGCTGGCCCACGACAGCCTGAAGCCGGGGTCTGCTGAGCTGCAGCCGGTGCGGCGTCCTGGGCCTGGGATCCCTCATTGGGGACCCTGGAGAAGAGCTCCGACCGCCGGCCCGCAGCCAACTTCTACTGCGGGCGCAGCGTGGACTTACCATCTGGAGCGGGGTCCCTCGCCGGGGATCCCTGGAGGGGAGCTCCGACCGCCGGCCCTGCAGTCCGCGGTGCTTCCAGCTGCGGCGCGGCAGGGACTTTAGATCTTCGACCGCCGGCCTACACCAACCTAAAGCCGCGGTCTCCGGTTTGGAGGCACCGATTCAGGACTAACCTGGACTTTACCTTGTCTGGACGCCCGCAGTAGCGGGTTGAGGTCCCGACCACGGGGGAAAATGGAGGAGGACTGGCCAAATTTTGTGCCTTCCACCACAGTGATGAATGCTGTGGTGGATGTTTATGTAAATGTTTATTGTGTTTGTGTGTTCTTTTTCATTGTACCGCTGCTGGCAAATTCATTTCACTTGCACTTTATGTGCAAGTAACGAATAAAACAGATTGTGATTGTGATCAATGAGGTTCAAATGACAACAAATAAATTGTATTGTATTGTATCAGGCTTCTGAACGGTCAATCCATAGGGTACTATCCGATTCACCTCTACCACATTGCGAACTATTGCTGAGAACTATATTCTGCACCCTATCTTCCCCTTTGCTCCACCAATTTTACTTGATTGTATTATCTGATAGCATGCGTAACCAAGCTTTTCACTGTACCTCAACTCATGTGACAATCATAAACCTAAACTCAAACATATTCTATTCCAATTTATCAATATTTACAAACTCTTCCCAAATATTTCATTTCAGTTTTTGTCAATGCTGTCTAACAATTTGATTATGCAACTAAAAATTAGAACTAAAATGAATAGTTTTTAATTTAAACCCAAGGAAACACAAGTTTATTAACAGTTACATAATTTAAACACCATTAAGATGCATTTAAAAATCTAAATGATCTGACACTTGCCTCTCAGAGTGATTCCTGTCAATTGAACCAAATGGAGTTGCTGAACATTCCAATTTCCAATAGAATGAGTGCAAACTGTGGAAGCTAGCATTCTGCTGCAAGACTCCATGTGGAGTCCAACATCAGCAAGCTCAAGATTTCAACTTCCCTCTGCCCGTCCACCCCCCACCCCCACCAAAACACAAAAACACTGGTCTTGGTTTTAAAGTTAATAATGCAGGAAAATACATTTTTGAAATATTCAGTCAACAAGCCAGTTGAGTGTTCATAAGTACTAATTTGAGTATGATTTTCTTCAAAAGTAAGCACACAATCTTAATTGGATCATGCAAATTTTTATTCTACACATTACCACCATATTAATCAGAAACAATTTCATAAGTGGGAGTAAGTAAACTCTGTAGCCAATAACGAACTGCAAAAAAAAATCAGCAAAACAAGTTCAAATGAAATGAAACCACAGTGCAGTCTATTACTTACCTTAAAGTCAAAAGTGTAATTTGTGTAAGGCATCAAGTTGTTTTCATAGGCGCTCTGGAGTTGGAAATCATGAGTAATTCTGCCATCTGAAGTTCCGTTCTTTCCATTACAGTTGAAGTTGGTCAAACATTCATTGTACCTCAACTCCTTGAAATCTTTGTGATTCTGTGCAACACCTCCAGTGCTCAAATATTCCACAACACCTACACATCAAGTGGAGTTAATGTGATGCATTTATGCCATTGCATGTTAGTTACCATAAAAGCGCTGCTCATAGACTGGTAACTTTGGTTTACAGCTTCCTACTATAATGGTCCCTCCATTTTGCTTTGCCTTATACACCAATTTGAACTACACAATGGGCTACACAAAGCATTTTACAATATAATCTATTGAATACAAGGAAGTTTAACCAAATTGATAAGACTTTTTTTGAAACACATGGACACAGATTAGAAGCGAAGTACTTAAAACTGGACATTTCTTTCTGCATAATGCTGGAGATATTTTATATTTATAATTCTAGACTTTACAGCAAATCATGGTCAAATGTGCAGACATTTAAGTTTTAAAATTCACAAGATAATTCACAAAGTAGTTTAGGTACTGCTCTTAATAATCTTACCCGAATCTGGCAGTGAATTGAGATCTGCACACAGCACCAATGGTATGCAGTTAGGGTCTGCAGAAGGACAACTTGGCCTAAGAGATATGGCCGACTTCTCAAGGATAGTTTTGAGTTCAGAAATAATCATCATGGTTTGGATGAGCTTCACATCAGAGTATTCAGGGTCCCAGTGCATATGTGCGTTAGCCACCAGGATTAGCTGCGTGTCTGCTCCATGAAGTGCCTTTGCACCTGAAAGGGATGACGCCTTTAAATGTATGCAGCAATTGAACAAAAAGAACAAAGTTAGATTTACATAGTGTCTGAAGAAGGGTTTCGGCCCGAAACGTTGCCTATTTCCTTCGCTCCATTGATGCTGCTGCACCCGCTGAGTTTCTCCAGCATTTTTGTGTACCTTAGATTTACATAGTGTCTTTCTCAATCTCAGGACATCCCAAACGCTTTATAGCCAGAGGTCATTCTGATGGATACAGTGCTGGACAGTGGGGGACTGGGTCTAAAAATATTGGTTGCCAGGAGACAAAGGGGGCACACTTCATCAGGGGCCCACTTGATATAGGGGGCCCACTTCATCAGGGGCCCACTTGCCATCGGGCAAGCTGACACCCTGGCCAGTCCGCCACTGGTGCTGGAGTAATTTGATTCTTATGTCTGTTCATCAGTTGTACTGCAGGAAGTGTTGCTAAAAAATTGCACACAGTAAGATTCCATACACAGCAATGAGACAACTCTCTTAAACGTTGGCTAAAAACAAAACCTTGATTGAAAGTAGAATATTTCTGCTCTACTTTGACAATGGTGTACAATATTCAACATCATATAACCATATAACAATTACAGCACGGAAACAGGCCATCTCGGCCCTTCTAGTCCGTGCCGAACACGTATTCTCCCCTAGTCCCATCTAACTGCACTCAGACCATAACCCTCCATTCCTTTCCCGTCCATATAACTATCCAATTTATTTTTAAATGATAAAATCGAACCTGCCTCCACCACCTTCACTGGAAGCTCATTCCACACAGCTACCACTCTCTGAGTAAAGAAGTTCCCCCTCATGTTACCCCTAAACTTCTGTCCCTTAATTCTCAAGTCATGTCATCTTGTTTGAATCTTCCCTACTCTCAGTGGGAAAAGCTTATCCACGTCAACTCTGTCTATCCCTCTCATCATTTTAAAGACCTCTATCGTCCCCCCTTAACCTTCTGCGCTCCAAAGAATAAAGACCTAACTTGTTCAACATTTCTCTGTAACTTAGTTGCTGAAACCCAGGCACCCAGGGATGAATGGGATATTGATTTACTGCCACATTTGGAAAAAGTAGCACATCCAGTACTACACCAGATGGACTTTATGCAAGTAGATATGCATATAACCTTTGGGACCAAGGCAGACATTTGTTATAAGCAAAAAACAAGCACAAAGTACTGGAGTAACTCAACGGAGCAGGCATCAGCTCTGGAGGACAAGGATAGGTGATGTTTTGGGATAGGTCCTTCTTTATTTTTATTAATTTATTACATGTGTATTTGAAAGTAATACAAGGATGATGTTTAGGCTAGAATTTCTTAAAGGGAGTTACCTGTCTAATCAGCAGTGAGGTGTTGAGCGGCACATTATACTGGGTTACTATGCTATCCTTGGGGAAAGTGCCTGGTGGAAAATAGCTCCAATTGGTCTGGATGGGCAAGACTACAGATGTGTTCAAATTTTGAAGAGCCAAGAGTAATCTTTGTACATAGAAAAATATCCCTCAGACAGGTTCAGTACTGGACTCCAATAAAAAACACACAATCTCATGAAACGTGTTTTTTTGGGGGGGTTTTCAAACTTACTTCCCTGCTTCATGGAGAAGAAACAATGAATGGCCTTGTTAAAGTTTGAAGCATTTTGAGGAATCCATAACTGTACATCTCATTGTTAAATATTACAGAAGAACAAAAACAAAATAAAACCTCCCAATATAATTTGCCTTTCTTCATCCAAATATTATAAATTATGATTTTTTTATCACTAGTGCCAGATAACGATAACAATGTAAGTAACATATCCTACAAGTCACCCTGGGTTAACTTCCATTTAACTTTATTTGCTGTTTTAAGAATACAAAACATATACCTCCAAACAGATCCTTGTGGACTTCCAAAAGTACTGCTACTCCAATATTATCTTTTGTCATGACACGATTTAGCATGGCTTCGGATCCATCTGAGTTAGCCATTGCCAATTGGTTGAATTCCACTGTGTGCTTCTGCACCAATGCAAATCTGAGGGAGTGAAGAGAGGGGGTAGGATTTGCCATATTTTTTTCTAACACCCTAACCAAGGCATTCATGTGACAGTTTGAGGATTCATTTTAAAACGACAGACAAGTTGAATAAAAAAGATCAAGTAAATAGTCATAAATTGATCAAAGTTGAAATATCAGAAAGTACAAAGGACAAAGGACATTTATTTGTCGTACACCAATTGGTGTAGTGAAATTTGTCTTGCCATGCAGCACACAGATAAAGATAAGACACAACATTAAAGAATTGAACAATAAACATAAAAAACATCCCCCCACAATGGTTCCCATTTTGAGGGAAGGCACAAAGTCCAGTCCCATCCCCTTGTCCACCCATAGTCGGGCCTATTGAGGCCTCGGCAGTCGCCTTTACGGAGGCCTGATGTTCCAGGCCGTTCTCGCCGGGTGATGGTGCTCTGGCGTCGGGAGAATCCTCTCAGCGGCATGGGACATCTGGAACGGCCGCTTCCTAACTGGAGACCGCGGCTTCCAAAGCCAACAGGCCGCGCTGGATGGAGCTCCACCACTGGCGATCTCGCCGAGAGATCCCAGGCTCCCGATGTTAAAGTCAGCGCCGCGGCTGGCCGCTCCACAGACCCGCAGCTCCACGATGTTTTTATCAGCGGCCTCAGTTCCAGCGCAGTGACCCGGGCAAGGCATCGCCTGCTCCGCTCCGCGATAGCGCTCCAGCGCTGCGCCGCCGCCGAAGCCGAGGTTCTGGGCGGTCCCCTCAGGAAACGCCGCTCCAGGCCCGCTGGTAGGCCGCGAGGACGGGTCGACGGTGCAGCCCGGAGAAAAGCTGCCTCTCCAACCAGGTAGGGACCCTGAAAAGTAGTTTCCCCCTTCCCCCCCACCCCCACCCCCACCCCCCACATAAAAAGGCTAAAACTCCGAAAAACAAAATACTTAACTAACTAAAAATAAAAAAAAGAGAGAAAACGGACAGCTGCAGGCTGGGCAGCCATACCCGTACAGGACGGCGCCCCCTAAGCCACTATTATTTCAATTATTCCATTTCAATTATTTCATCTCAAAATTATCTTTTAACTGCAATTAAAGTGGCGACATTACCTGTTATTCTAACTTCTGCTAATATGGATGTGGCAAGGAGTGATAAGCTCCATTAAGGTTTAAAGTTTTTTAATTAAATTCTAATAATTAGCTTATTCTAACTTTACTGTGTACACCAAAACAAAGATAACTCAATTACTTAAAATAATGCCCAAATTTATTTAGCAGGGGAAAAAAAAAAGTCTAAATTCACAAAGTCGACAAGTGCCAATGAATGACTTTTAAAATAATCTTAAGGTTAACCCTCAAAGATTTTACGGGATTTTTTTTTAATCCACAGCCAAGACGCATAAGTTTCCACTCAATTTTGCAACAATCTGTTGTTGAGTATTACATAAAAATCAAGAGTTCCCTCAGCTGGTGGAATTTACTTATTACACCTACGATTTTGAGATGCAGCAAGTTCTGCTATCACACGACAGTTGTGCTCATAAGAAAACTTGAATTAAAGAAAATTGTCATGTAAAGACAATTGTGTCAATGGGGAAAAGAGCATCAGGGGCTAGAGAATTTCACTAAGTCCCCAAGCAGCCCCCCCGTACATTTATGTTTGTTACTGCAAGCTAAAAACATTAAAAGCTTATAGGTTACATTGCTTTAGAGTATCATAGGAAATTGTGAATTGATACAATTGCTTGTTTATTTCAAGGGGCAGCT
The DNA here is from genome assembly GCF_010909765.2 of Amblyraja radiata. Taxonomy (NCBI): domain Eukaryota; kingdom Metazoa; phylum Chordata; class Chondrichthyes; order Rajiformes; family Rajidae; genus Amblyraja; species Amblyraja radiata. The sequence goes on from NC_045956.1 coordinate 69,436,056, forward strand.
GTGGACTTTCAGACTTTGCTCATGAGACAATGGTGGCACGATGGTGCAGCTGGCAGAGTTGCTGTGTCAAGGCACCAGAGACTCTGGTTCAATCCTGACCTTGGGTGTTGTCTGTGCGACACTTGCACATACTTCCGGTGACTGCGCGCGTTCCCTCCAAGTGCTCGTTTCCTCCCTCATCCCAAAGACATGCGAGATTATAGGTTAAATGGTCTCTAAATTCCCCCTAGTATGCAAGGAATTATGCAAAAGTGGGATAACATAGCACCAGTGTGATCGGGTGATTGATAGTCGGCGTGGACTAAGTAGGGTGAAGAGCCTGTTTCCATGCTGTATCGCCAAAACTAAAGAGTCTGATTACTGCTGGGAGTTACAAAGAAACAATTCCCCCCCCCCCCCAGACAAACCCCCTTCATCCCCCATTCCCGCCGACTCCAATATTTTCTGCTTGTCAGTTTCCAAAGTAACTTTAAGTGGTTTTCTTATTCACAATCAAAACTTAACCAATTAGACCTAGAGAAACATAAATAATGTTCCCTGGTTCAGCAATCACGTTGTATATAACACGTGTTATAGTAATAACTACTATATTGGAATAAAACAAAAATAAAAAAACCTGCTCAAAACTCAGCAGCCAAGCAGCATCTGTGGAGATCAGGGAGTATAGAGGGAAGAAAGATGACTAAAGAAATGTGCTGGAGAGGTGACTCAGAGGCTGATTGGTGGAACCATGCGAGGATGGAGCCAAGTGGTGGAGGGGGAAGGGTGCAGTTTAAAGACAGAGGCACAAGTAAAACAAACAAAAGTTAGGCAAATTGAGCTAGGTGATGCAGGACCTGAAAGGTGATACTGGACCTGATACTAGAACCAACCCTTTGTCTCCACAGATATTGTTTGTCCAGTCATGTTAGAAATTAATGCAGTATCCTCCTTCATTGCATCTATCATTGCACATCCTCTTGCCATGGCAATGATATCAGACAGGCAAGAATATGCATCTTCTATTGTATTCAGTCTAACTAAGGTCCAATTACTGGATACTTAAAAAATGTGATTATTATTGGTGCTATTAATTAACTCGCATTTATTGCTCATCCTTCGTATGACAAGCACATTCGATCTTTCTTCACTGCTGCAGTATGCTCTCTTCCCACTCCATGAGGGGCGTTAAACCCGAGTCATGCTGACTGAAGATAAGCTACAAAGAAAGGAGCAGTGTGTTGCAAATTTCATCATGTGTGTTTATCAATTTCTGTTACCTACACGCTGCATGAAAGAAAAATATTAATTTCTCAAGAAAACGATGGATCGCTCTGTTGTGACTAGTTAGTGGATTTCTAACTTGAAATCAACCACAACAGGATTTAAGTAAGACAAATAACAAGAAAGCTTTAAAACTCAAATTCACCATTAAAAGGATTTCAAGTGTTTTCTCCTACACAAAGAATAAAGCCTGCAATGAAAACGGAAGATGCTGTAAACAACCTGCAAATCTAGTAACATTTCTGGAGACAGAAAGAGTGACAAGGATTTCCATTACAACTGAGAGGGTAAGAAATTAACACATTTCAAGTTGCAGAGGAGTAGGGGGAGATCCAAGAGAGTTTATTGTCATGTGTCCCAGATAGGACAATTAAATTCTTGCTTTTCTTCAACACAACAGAATATGGTCGGAATGCATACAGAACAGATCAGTGTGTCCATATACCATTATATAAATATATACACACATGAATAAATAAACAGATAAAGTGCAAATAAACAGATAATGGGCTATTAATGTTCAGAGTTTTGTTTGAGTTGAGTTTAACAGCCTGATGGCTGTGGGGAAGCAGCTATTCCTGAACCTGGACGTTGCAGTCTTCAGGCTCCTGTACCTTCTACCTGAAGGTAGCGGGGAGATGAGTGTATGGCCAGGATGGCATGGAGTGGATAAAATGAAGGAAATGTCTGTAATAGGATTGAAACTAATGGGCCTGTCCCACTTAGGCGATTTTTCAGGCGTCTGCCGGCGACTGTCAAGTTGCCGGCAGTCGCCTGAAAAACCGGCAACTGGAACGGCGACTGTCAGAGTGGAACACACACACACATTGCAAAGGCGAGGGCCAGGGCAAGCGGGGGGGAGCGCTGTCTGAAATTCACTCGGTGCAAAGCCAAGGTGATACAGACACACACAGCAATGAACAGGAAGGTTGGCGTGGTAATTAAGACGGCTAGCACAGTGTACGGTAAGCCCCTCAAAAGAGGGAGGGGGGGAGAAGGAGCGGAGAAGGAGTGGAGACAACTGTTAAGAATCCAGACAACATTTAAAAAGCCAGAGATACACGGTTGTGAAGTTCAGCAGAAATTTAACATACCTGGTCGGTTATCCTTGGTTCTGAAAACTAATGCTTACGTTTTTTCCCCCAATAAGCAATTGAAATTCACCAGTCAGCACCAGCTACAACCTACGAGAACCTTCAACCTCCTGGCAACCCACTAGGACCTCCTTGCGACCCACCTGCAGCTTCTCGCTACCCTCCGTAGTGGCTTCATTCTAGTCGCCGCTAATTTTTCAATATGTTGAAAAATTCTCGCCGACCATAATGAGGCCATGGCTAGTTCCCAGAATGCGGGAACTCTTCACGACCATGAAGGCGACTCCCCGGCAACCACCCGCGAACATATGGCGACTGCATAGTCTCCTGCTGTCGCCTAAAAAGTCACCTAAGTGGGACAGGCCCATAAGTGTGACACTAGTGACTGATTGAAACTAAGTGTAGACGTATTGATTATAGCCAACTTGTCTGGAGTAGATAAATTAAAACAGAAAAGGATGAAGGAAAAAATGTAATAAGAAACTGAACGTTGGACATAATGCTGGAAATCTGAAATAAATCAGAATGTTGGACATAATCAGCATGTTGTAGACAACATATATTGAGAACGAAAAGCAAAACTAAATAAAAAATTGCCAATGCCGTAACTCAAACAGAGAAAATGTTTGTAGCATTTTCCGAATTTGTAGCAGGAGTTAATCTTTCATCAGAACTCACCAGTTCTAATTCTAGGCAGAAAGATGGTTCACCTGAAAATTTGATGGATTATTAGATCCTGTGTTCAATTGCACGATGAGATGCTATTCCTCAAACTTGTGTTGGAAAAGGTACAAATCGGATCCTGGATGCTGGGAAATCAAAACGTTCAGTGTTCAATGAGTTTACTAACCCAATAACCAACCTTTCTAGCGTGCATCATAACTGGTAGGTGGCAGGTGATAACCTATTATCTGGACTTAAGTGCTGAGTATTCACAACATTCTTTTTTCTTTCAGATTTCCAACGTCTGCAGTGGCTTGGACTTCACGCTTTCAGTATTGTTTTTTCCTCCCTTTCTCTCATTTCCTGATTTCATCCATGTTCGCACACTTTCTCCAGATGGAATATCTGCAATTAACCACTGTACTGATCATGCATTCACCACCATTTCTTATATGAAACTGTGTCAGTTAGTCTCTCTTGGTCTGCACCTTATCATGGACATTCCCTTTGTTCTCATTATTCCTCCCCATCACTGCAATCCAAAATGTTTGATATCTAACCTTTCCAACATATGCTGAAAGATTGTCAGTCTGCAGTATTTTGGCTGCAGCCTGCACCTTATTATTTTTTCATCAGGATTATCTTACAAGTTATAACCTTCCTCCCCCTCACATACCAATGTTCTCTTGCTATGTAAATGAATGAATATTACATTATTCACAACTTAGTTCAATATTATTCAACATAATCAAAATCAAAAATAATAATTCCTAAAAAAGGCAATCTGCACAACTAAAATACTGACAGGCATCTCTATCTCTATGTTACTGAAACTCTCATCTTGTTTGTTTGTCCGTTTGTTTGCCCGGTTATTTGCACAGAAACGGTACACGATAACACTATAAATTTTGGCCCACCTTACTCACCATTGTCCTGTGATGTAAATTAAACGTTTCATTCAGATTGATGGTATATTTTACAAGTTATTGCCGTTTAAAACTTTAAAAAAACTAAAACAGCGCCGCCACTTGCCGTCTTTACTTGACAGGCGTCACAAAGGACACCCCACGGGTCCTCGCACACCTTGACAGGCGTCACAAAGGACACTCCACCGGTCCTCAGCGTGGCCTTTGCACAATTTCAGACCGCCATACTTTTTTCCCCCGTCACTACGGCGAACCACGGGTGAGTTTCCTTCCATTTTAATTTCTGCCCCGGGCCGGGGTTGGAGCCAGCGCGGCAACCAGGGGCGGGGAGAGGCTGTGCCCGATACCCTCCTCCTCTCCCTCCCTCGCCAGGACGCTCGCCGCCTCCCCGACAGCCCCCGCCTCAATCCCTCCACCTCCCCAGGACGCTTGCCCCCCCCCACAAGCCCTCCCACTGCCCTGGCTCCAGGACGCTCGCCCCCCCCGTCCCTGACGGTCCCCGACTGAAGCCCTCCTCTTCCCCCGGCTCCAGGACCTCACGCCCCCAACCCTCCCCCTCCCCGACAGCCCCCGCCTCAAGTACAACTTCATCGCTGCCCTGCTGGAGAAAACGGGGCCGGCGGTGGTTTACATCGAGACCCTGAGGTGGTGAGGAGGGAGAGTGGGGGAGGAGGGGAATAGTGATAGGAGGGGAGTAGGGAGGGGAGAGGGGTTATGGAGGGAGGGAGGGAGAGGTGAGGGAGGGAGTGGTGTTGGGGAGGAGGACAGGGGAACGAATAGGGTGGGCGAAGAGGAGGGGGATGGAGTGCTGGGGGATGATGGAGGATAGGGGTAGGAAGAGGGATGGCGAGGCACAGTTGGGGAGGGTTGCCCGTGATGGCGAGGCGCAGTTGGAGGAGGGTTGCCGAGACTCGCATCAAAACGGGGATTTCTGGCGTCACAGCGGGAACCCCTCAGCCACGCCTGCGCAGTTGGAGGCTATAGGTGAGTGTTGGAATATTACATTGGGGAAACGGGACCCAACGGGTCCCACTTGGTCTAGTAAATATGTAAAACATAAAATATTGAAAAAGGAGAGCTGGAGTTTCAGATTTGAATTTAATTAATTGAGCACTTACACTAATCCAATATCTGTTAGATTAATTTCAATTTTGTATATACACTTACCTTGAGATTATAATAATCAAACCCTTAAATATCTTCCATACAGATAAGCAGTGACATGAACAAGCTTTATGCAATTCAAACAAACAACCTTAAAAATAACATTGTACCATGTTTTCAAGCTTAAGCATAAAATATTTTCAACATTCTATCACTGTTTATTGACCCATGAACTGAAATGCATGTCGGCCCATAACAATGTCCAAATGCCATAATTACATGCTTCAATTTGCAGCAACTGTGCTTGCTTAGCCTGCACTGCAATTTATTTTGATAACGCAACCTGACGTAAAGGCTCCGAAAAATGAAAAGCTTGTCCAATTTCATTCTTAAATATCTTGCTTGTGAATTATGGTTAAATAATCTGAATTTATAATATAAATATTTAAATAAGAGTCTAATGCCCTTGTGTGATCCCAAATGTTCATGCTTATTATCAAACAATATACTGTTCAGTGCAATATGATAAAACTGGTAGAAAAGTGGAGCATAATTTGGCACTGCTACAATAAATACATGTAGGCTGTGAGCCGAGCATCAAAAATGTGTCTAGAAATCAACTTTTGTGACCCATGTCTCGGAACTACATGAAATTTTGCACAGATTTAGATAAAATATAATTGAGAAGTCATAACTCGTCAGTGCCAAAAGTTGCACATTAATTAATTAGAAAATGAGATCAAAAAAGCGCCATCTAGTGCCAATTCTCATATTACACAATTGGGAGCCTAATTCCGTGCTGCGCTGTTTAAACCGTGTGTGTGTGTGTGTGTGTGTGTGTGTGTGTGCACATATATATATATATATGTATATATATTTATTTATTTATGGTGCAGTCGGTGGAGTTCAGTAAACGGGGGAACCCACAGGGACTGCCCTCACCCATTAATTAGGTAAGAGGTTTTATTTGAATGAGTGCCGCAGAGGTCCAGCTCCTGAACCAGCCTAATTAATGGGTGAGGGCAGTTCCTGTGGGTTCCCCCATTTACTGAACTCCGCTGACTGCCAGTGTGCAGAGTGGGGGTCACGGCCATAGTGGGACTGGGGCAGTGCCAGGCTGGGGGAAGGCCAAGGCATCTTCCACTGACAGGAAAATGCCTAACCCTAACTCACTCCCCTTCCAGAGCAACCCACGGCTGGAGCTGGAGCCACTTTGGGATCAGCTGCGGGCTCCGTACGTGTGGCCCCGCAGCGCGTCCACCTCGGCCAACATCTGGTGCTGATGAATGTGGGGAGCAGCACTGCCCTGCACGCCGCCCAGGCTGCCTTCAGCACCCCCATAGCCCCGGCTCCGTCAGACCGCCTGCTCGCTACGCTGCAACACCACCAACTTGACAGGCCGACCGTCCCCTCGCAGCACCCACCGGTGGCCCGGCCCAACTCTCACTACCCACCGGCGGCCCGACCAATCCTCCACAGCATCCATCGGCGTACCGACAGGCCCGACCGACAGACTGACCGACTGACCCTAATCCTATCTCTACATTTGTTATTTATCATTTTTATTTAACAGTTCACATCATAACTTTATAAAGATAAATCAATTGAAAAACAAAATTATCAGCAAGGTGAGCATTACCTTTATTCCTTGGAAACCTTGCTATTGTATTGATGTAATGAAGAGGCACCCATGATCCCAGAGTCCTCGCTGCCTAGCGACCATAAAACAAAGCGCGGGATTGGTCAATTTGCGTCCGACCTCAATGTCAAACGTGCATTGATTGGGCAATTACTACTCAGAAAATGAGGTTTTTCTAATATTTCTTAAAAATGTGCAGATTTTGGTCTTGACGGATTTCAGGTATGATTTATAAATGTTTACACAATATGTTAAAAATTCAGGTAGTTCTGTGAGTTGGGTCACGAACCTGAACGAAAAAGCTCCTCGGCCCACAGCCTAACATAGATTTTCAGGAATTCATTATACCCAATCTCAAAATGCAGATTTATCACATGGAATTTAAACACAAATTTTGGTTTATCTTGTCCATTGCAGTTCTTTATGATCACATTGTTTCAATGAACAATCCCTGGTCAAGCTAACAGACAACTGAACTGACACCAATCTTCTGCTTACATTCTGCCACTCAGCCAAAAGTAACAGCAAGTTGGCATGAACTTACTCTGGAATTCTCTTTCTGATATAAAAAACTTTCGTCAGAAGGTAAACAACACACAAAACATAACATGACATTTTCTAGACAGAATGTGAGCAAACATCCACCCAGACCAGAAATATATCAAGAGTGTTTTCGAGTAAATCCAAACTACACTTGCTGTCACTTTAAGACCAAAATTGTGATTATGGATTTTATAGGAATTATAGGAAATCATAATTGTATAATGGTATAGATACATGTTATAAATTCCTTATATATAGGATTAGAGAGGAGCTTCTGTTAATCATGACAATTGTTTTAAACATCCATGACGAATGAAGTTAATATTACCAAATGCATTTGCGTCATTGGTGAAACGGATATGGTTTAGACATAAACAATTTAAAATATTCACATCAATTAAATTAACTGGAAAATAGACCATTTTAAAATAATCTAGCAATCGAAACATACTTCTCTGTTTTGAAGAATATTGCACATCCATCTACATGCTTCCTTTCCTGTTCGGACACGAGTTTGGCACGAGATTTGGGACAGAAGAACCCATCATAGCCTCGTTGTTTCAACTCGGGCAAAAAGAGGTTAAAGTATTGCTCCGTTTCTACTTCCTATTGAAGAAACAGAAACATAGATCTTACACATCTATCAAGACAGAAAAAAGTTAAATGGCAAACAGCTTGAATCATTTTTTATTTTATTTTTATAAATGGTGCTTCTGTGCTGGAAATCAGACAGAAACCCCATCCCTCCCTGCTGCGAGGAGAACGAAGGGGGGGGGGGGGGGGTCGCAGAGAAACACATCAAAGAGTATGTGATGAGAGACTGAAGCACCTGGGCGGTCTGCGAGCACAGACGAGATGATGCAAGAGTGCCAACAAAAGACAGAGGGTAGAAGTGCAAGTCTTTTTTTATTTTTTTAAACCACAGGGGGATACTTACCTGCGAGTCTTTGCAATGGAGGATTAAAGAGCCTGTCCCACTTACGCAATTTTTTTTGGCGACTGCCGGCACCCGTCATAGTTGCAGCATGTCGCCGAAAATGTTCAACATGTTGAAAATCCAGCGGCGACCAGAAAAAGGTACGACACTTTGGGCGACTACTCACAACCAAACAGGCGTCACCCCGCGACATATCGCCTGTATGGTCGTGAGTAGTCGCCCAAAGAGTCGTACATTTTTCTGGTCGTGGCTTGATTTTCAACAAATTGAAAATTTTCGGCGACCTGCTGTGACTATGACGGGTGCCGGCAAGTTGCCGGAAAAATTGCGTGTGGGACAGGACCTTAAGGGCATGAAAACCAATCGACACCAAGAAGGAAACCAGTCGTATATGTAACTTCAACCAACGTCAAGAATTTGTCTAGGTAACATACACAAAAGAAAACGTAGAAGACAGGAGGTGTAGGCTATTCAAAAACTTTGGGTCTGTTTCAAGATTCAACACAATCATAGCCACTTCAGTGTCCTGATCTGCCTTCTCCCAACATCCCTTAATCCCCAAATATCTGTTGATACCTTCCTTCCAAACGTATCCAATTTAATTGTTCCCAACTAAATGATTCACTGCATTGCATCTGCAAATTATTTACAATTTCACCAATCTGTCTACACTCTCACTTTCTTTATCTCCATATTTTTGGTTTCAATATACCACAGACCAGGCCATGAAAACATCCAGAAAAATGCAGTGGCCACAAAACTGGCAATTGAGGGATGCCAATGTGTACTCTGTGCAAGTTTAAACAACCCTTTCAGCATTATCTTCTGCCCCTGGCCATCGTCTATTCACATTGGGGGTGCTCTTTTAATTGCCACAGAATTTAATTTCCCACTACATATAATGCACAATTTAAAAAATATATATCTTCTGTAAGTTTACCTGCAATCAACTACGCCGTTCAGGACAACCATTGGTCACTTCAAAGAAATGAAGTTAATCAAACACAAATTACTTTCAATAAATCATTAATTTTGACCTGGATTCTAAAATTCTCACTATCAATGTACTACCAAGCAGGTTGGCTGATCATTTCCTCTTTAACAATAACTACATTTATAGTTTTCAATCATGTGCCCTCACTCACACTGAAGATGGCCAGTTCTGGAATCTCTTTCCTTATTTCCACAGCAACTGATAATGCACCACATTCACATTATTTTATCTTTCTAACTTGATTGCAGCCACTTTTAAATTATTTATTTAAATTGAATTACCTCCCAGAACTGGTAGAAACCTCTAACTTATTGGAAGCTGATGCAAATTGCACTGGTATTTTGTACATGCCCTCTGCCTTTACAAGGTGACAATCTTTTGATGACCACTCTTCCTTTCCTATTCTTTAAACTGTGATTATTTTTGGAGAAAAATATCTGCCTTCAAAGAAATAATATTTTTGAATATCGTGAGAGACGGTTTATTGGGTGGGAAAATCCATTTTCTATTTCTTTAATCTGTAAAAATTGGCACACACTAGAGTTGTAGCTGCTTACAATGACATTTATATATTTTACCTGATTTACCAAGGAGTGAACAAATACTCCACAGTATTCAAAAGAGGGTGAAGATGGCTTTGTTCTGTGAATTAGTTGCCGAAAGACAACAATGGAAACAATCTCTCAAAATCTTTAGAGTTACCAATGGCAGAGGTGGATCAATTGTCAAGGTAAATTTAAATGTTTTAGGGTAGGTGGAAATGTTCAGCTCAGTTCTATACCATATCCAATTCTGGTACCATTTTATTTTATTGTTTGCCATTAAACCTTGGACAAAACCCAGAAGGAAGGCAAAGTCAAACAAAGCAGTACCACATAGGCAGCCTTTGTAGAATAAACCAATAATTATTTGTTACAGGGGAGACAACTGAACGAGTAGCATGTTCTAAAGTACACCTGCAAGCTGCAAAACCCACAATCTGTTCTCAGATTGATGACTTGGCACTTAATTCAAGTGACCAGGGATGAAGTGGAAGACACAGAAATGCCCACGTTAACTAGATGTTGACAGCTCAATTCTGTCATTTTCCATCATGTTACTTGTCTCTTTTCCTTGTGTCCTTTATTGGAAATGAGACATACTTGAAAGACTTAACCTGTTGTCTTTATATGTCACTGAAAGGGTTGTCCATCCTGACAATATCTCTCCACTGTATTCAGAGAATTACCAACAATGTATTTCTTCCCACAGCTGCAAGGTTTTATCTATCGTCTGCAAAGAATCTGTTATTGCTCATCCACATGCTGTATTCAATGAGCAAAATAGTTCACTGACTAAAAATATAAAGTAAACCTTTTTTTCAGTCCCATAAAAATTAACGCTTTTCACCAAACTGTCTTTCCCCATGGTATCTCTGAAACTGAAGCAGACGTTTCATAACCTTTAACACCAAACAATCTGTTTGGAGAGATTCAGCAGGGTCCAGCAGAATTGGTGGGGAGAAAAAAAATTGACATTTTGGACCAAAGTGGACGATTTGCAACAAGAACAATTTGATTGAAATCCTGCACCTGGACTGAGAATGCAGTGGGAAGAATGAAGTTGAAAGGGGAAGACAGGGGCCAGTAAGTGGTGGTGGACTGAGGACAGTTGATGGATGATGGGCAGAATTAGGCAGGTGGAGGAGGGGGAGCTGCAAGGCAGGTGGACAAGAAAGTCTTTTAAAAAAGGCAGAAGAAGCCAGGTAAGAGGAAGGCAGGGTGAAGTGGGAGACCATTAGGAAGGTAGTAAGTGGGAATTCAAAAGCAACCATTGCTGAAATCTGATAGGTAAGGAGGATAACAGCGAATAATGAGAGAAGTGGGAAAGAAAATAAGATGGGGGATAGGAAATGTGATGGGTGCTGGGGGGTGTTAGAGATTGATTGGAAAGGGGAAAGCATAGCAGGTAAAGATGAAATTTGAAAATCCAATGTTCATAGCATTGGGTTGTACCAGGTGGAATGATGTTGTTGTTCCTCAGCCTTCACCTAACTCCATCTGCCCATCATCTTTCACCCTTCCTCAGTCTACTAGCTTCACCAGCTAGTCCCAGTCTCACCATTTGCCCTCTCTTCTTCGTACCATCTATCTTCCCCTTTCACTCTCAACCCCGATGCAGGGTATCAACCAAAACATTGAGATTTCTTCTATCTCCTTACCACCCCAACCCACCGATGCTTCTTGACTTTCTCCAGCAGATTGTGTTGCTCCAGATTCCAGCACCCGTAGTGTCTTGAGCCTCAATTCGTAACCTTGGTGCATGTTCTCACCCCAGGATTAACTTTAGACTACATATTCTGCAAATGCACATTGGCTCCCAGTTAAACTCATCTTAATTTTAAAAAATTTACCCTGCATAACATATCTCTAATTAGAATTAGTCCTAAAACCTTTCAAGGGATTAACACTCCAATTCTAGCTACTTCATCACTGCCTCCCCAACTATGACTTCTTTGCCAAGGTCCTGAAGAATGGAAGGCTTAAAACTGTACATATTTATTTTCTTCTTCTGCTCACTAAAACAACACAACTGCAGTTTAATAGCCATAATGTCACCTTAGTCAGCATTGTATTTTGTTTGATAAATCATATGAAGCTACTTGAAAAGGTAAGCTACATTTGACAAGCAAGCATGGTAATTTCATTTTTCTAGGAAACAATATTTGCAATGGCTTTGAAAGACAATGTTAAAAATACGAGGGAGTTGCGATTATGGATATGCATGTGCACAAGTTTCACTTCCCGGCTTCATCCCACTGTAAACAGAATTGGAAACAGAAATAAAACATGTGCAACACAACCCATCACACTTCCCCCAATTTTTTTTTCTCTCGCCATTCGTTGCAATGAAGGTCACTATCTGAACTCAGACCTCTAATTGGGGATTTGAACACAGGGTACTGTGGTGTTTAGACCAATCCATCAAGCTATTGAGGGATATAGAGCTCCTTCCTCAATGTGTATAACTTTTATTTATTTAGTGCTTGCAGGGAGGGATAATATTTGTTTATATGTGCATCTGACTACCTGAAGGCTTAGGATGTCTGCATCACAGTTTACGATTTCTTCCATGATTCCTTTTTTCCTGTACTCCCAGTTCAAAGCCCAGGATGGGCAGTAGCCGTATAGCTGTCTTGTGGCATACTTGTCACATAGAACATTATAACACATGACAGTGAACAATGCTGTAAAGAAAATCCATACATCATTAAAAGGAGTAAACCATCATCAGTTTAACTAACATAGGGATCGCACTGGATTTGATGGACTAATGAACAAAATAAAACAACCAATGCAGAAAAAAAAGACAAAAGTGCATGGACATCACGTATCGATATCAGTGGCTCAAAAAAGCACGAGGATAACTTAACAAATTTTCAAAATATTGATAAGAAAATACATATAAACATGCTAACTTAATTAATAACCAAACTTCATTAGTGTGACGAGATTAAATACAGAATAAGTATTTTTGTTGAACTTTCCAATTAAAAGCAATGCTATCAATGTAAAACGTTTAGACCAGGTGTCAACTTCTCTACATTGGTGAGACCAAGCGCAGGCTTGGCGATCGCTTCGCCCAACACCTCTGCTCAGTTCGCAATAACCAACCTGATCTCCCGGTGGCTCAGCACCAATTCCCCCTCCCATTCCGAATCCGATCTTTCTGTCCTGGGCTTCCGCCATTGCCAGAGTGAGGCCCAGCGCAAATTGGAGGAACAACACCTCATATATACCTCAGCGGTATGCACATTGACTTCTCCAATTTCAGGTAGTCCTTGCTTTCTCCCTCCTTCTCCTCCCCTTCCCTGCTCTCCCACAAGCCTGCTGTCTCCGCCTCTTCCTTTCTTTTTCCCGAGCCCCCCCCACCCCCGACATCAGTCTGAAGAAGAGTCTCGACCCAAAATGTCGCCTATTCCTTCTCGCCAAAGATGTTGCCTCATCCGTTGAGTTTCTCCAGCATTTTTGTATACCTCAGAGCAGATGTAAGATGTGTTCAATAACGGTGAAGTTCCCTTAATGCTGTAGTTATGTACTTGAGGGAACCCAAGAAAAAGCATCATTATTTATACCATTTTTATTTTTGATACAACACATCAAAAGCTTTGCACTATTTGGTGCCTCTCTCATTTGCGATTTCAACAAGGATTTAAAGGAATTAGTTTCAGTGGGCTTTAAAAGACCAAATCCTTGTATTCCCTCTGAATTGCTGAAAATACTAATTCTTGTTGATGTATTATCCATTGATTCTCTTTCACAACATTGTACTTGGCTGCTCATTGATAAATTAACACAGTATTTAACTATGGAGCTAAAGAGCCCTGTCTATTTATGTTTAACAGGAATAAATAGTTATCACTTCAAAATAGTCAGTGCAGGAACAGATTCTCCACTGCATCCCCGGTTGAGAACAACTCACTCTAAACATACCAAGACTATTTTGGTAACTCCTTACCTAGAAATAGATCTGCACTATTAAAAGCTTGCTGCAGGCTTACTGTGCAGTTTTGTGCCGACTGCCACACAATACTGTATACCAGCTGCTGAAAAACTGAGATTGACTGGCCACTGTGCACTTAGTTATGCATCAGAGAGCTTGGAGGATCGGGGGTGGGGAGAGTGGAGGCAAGAAAGAGGTGTCAGGTTCTAGGGAAGTTGTGTAGACAATTAAAGAGGATCTACCGGGGCTGGGCCAACAATGTGAACAGCTTCAGATCTGACAATATAATCTAATTTCTCAGTCAATACGTCGCAAGAAATAATGTCGCCCCATGGACAGTATTCACCATCCTCAATTCCAGAAGTGGTTCAATTCAACCCATAAATGTTCATAATCATGTTCCTTTGTAGCTACAAGCAAATTTCAGGCACACAGTGACGTGCAAAAATAACAGTTGGTTTTTAGTGTGATTTTCTTGGTCTCTATTGTGACTAATTTTTCACTGTGCTAATATTAGCCCAGTGAAGAAATCAGTTAAGCACATCTGTGGAAGAGGGGGGAATGAGGGGGGGGAAACATTGTAAGAGCTACGGTTGAAACATGAAAGTAAATGGTTTATAGTTCTTCGAGGTACTTCTTTAAGAGGAAAAAGAAGAGACCTATGAGAACAACACACTTGAACAGGAAGAGCATGACATTTGTGCGGTAAATGAAAATATTAATCTGACAATATGGTTTATTAAGTATCAGATGACTTTATAACACACCAGAATAGCAGAGAAATTTGATCACTATAGTAATCCAATAAGTTATTCATTTGCCAAATACAACAGCAGGTCTTAATTTTTCAAGGTCTAATGTTCATCTGGCATCTTTCATTTTGAACATTAAACTGCTATTTCAAGTCATCCATAAATATTAAATTGAAATGGCAGCCAGCATTGTCAGAGACCCACACCCTGGCCATACTCTTATTTCATTCCTGCCATCAGGAAGAAGCGGTAGGAGTCTGAAAACTGAAATGGCTAGGTTCAAGAGCAGCTTCTGCCATACAATCATCAGGCTATTAAGCACTACAATCTCCAAATGATCTGCAAATTACATATTGACTTGTGGTCATTGTTTTAGTCTTTGCACAATGCTGAACATTTTGTGTTGTTTAGTATGGTGTTTCCAGAGAACTACAGTGCCCTCCATAATGTTTGGGACAAAGACCCGTCATTTATTTATTTGCCTCTGCACTCCACAATTTGAAATTTGTAATAGAAAATATCACAGTATTAAAGTGCACATTGTCAGATTTTAATAAAAGCCATTTTTATACATTTTGGTTTCACCATGTAGACATTAAATCAGTGTTTATGCATAGTCCCCCCATTTCAGGGCACCATAATGTTTGGGACACAGCAATGTCATGTAAATGAAAGTAGTCATGCTTAATATTTTGTTGCATATCCTTTGCATGCAATGACTGCTTGAAGTCGGCGATTCATGGACATCACCAGTTGCTGGGTGGCTTCTCTGGTGATGCTCTGCCAGGCCTGTATTGCAGCCATCTTTAACTTATGCATGTTTGGGGGGCTAGTCCCCTTCAGTTCTTTCTTCAGTATATAAAAGGCATGCTCAATTGGGTTTAGATCAGGTGATTGACTTGGCCACTCAAGAATTGACAATTTTTTAGCTTTAAAAAACTCCTTTGTTGCTTCAGCAGTATATTTGGGATCAGTGTCTTGCTGTAGAATGAGTTTTGAGGTACTTGTTTGAACTGGAGCAGATAGGATGCGTCAATACACTTCCGAATTCATTATGTTAGTGCAATCACCAGTTGTATCATCAATGAAGGTAAGTGAGCCAGTACCTTCAGCAGCCATACATGCCCAGGCCATAACACCCCTACCACCGTGTTTCACAGATGATGTGGTATGCTGTGGATCTTGGGCAGTTCCTTCTCTCCTCCATACTTTGCTCTTGACATCACTCTGATACAAGTTAATCTTCATCTCATCTGTCCACAAGACCTTTTTCTGCAGAGCAGCAACGGCTGCAGAGAAAATGCAGATAAAAATGTGCAAGCACCACATTGAGATAGATTGCCAGTGGTGGGGGAGTGGGAATACATCCTTACGTTTCGAGAGGCCTGTTCAAGAATCTGACGACAGTGGGGAAGAAGCTGTCTTTGCAACTGGTGGTATGTGCTTTTAGGCTTTTGCACATTCCACCCAATAACCAGAGGAAAGGAGAGGAAATGACCAAAATGCATATGGTCCTTGATTGCGTTGGCTGTCTTCCTGAGGGTGTGAGGTGCAGATAGCCTGGGTCAATGTGTAAATGGCCAAAACAGAGTTAAAATAAAGTAAAGGATTTATGCATCTACAAGGCCTGTTAGCCTTTTTCTGTAAGAAGCCACAAGCTGCAAGCTGGTGCCAGGAAGTCTAGATCCCAGATCGATATCGATCCCAGATCAAAGGTGCTATGTGGACTCACTGTGGTGGATGTTAATATGTGTTTATTGGTGTTTTTTTATTGTATTGTATGTATGTATGACTGCAGGCACGAAATTTCGTTCAGACTTCGGTCTGAATGACAATAAAGGAAACCCTGTAACCCCTGTAAGATATATCAGATAAGGTGAGGTCCAGATGTCCTCCCAATTGTTAAAATGTATGAGGACTCTGTAAAGAAATTCAAAGGTGTTGTATGTGCATTGTCTTGATTGGATAGCTGCAAAGGGATTGTAAATAATGTTAATATTGTTGCAAGACAGTTGTACTGCCGCTTAATGATTGGCTGAAGTGCGAAGCCCTGGCTAGATTGTTTATACTGCCAGGGGAAATGTTGCATTATTCAGTTAGCTGACTACTTTCCAGAAGCTTCTGTAGAAACATTGTATTGGGACTCTTTGTAATTGGGTTGGGGAACTGTCAATAATACTTTGGTGTAATCGATATGTGTGATTGGCTTGTAAGGGGCGCCAACCCTATGTAGTTTGGTCCCACAGGGTTCGTGACCTATAAAAGGTAGCCCCACCAGGATCGTTGTCGATCATCTGGAGGGACGCTTAGGACTACGTGATCTTTTGGAAGTGTCTGCTTGCATGAGGCTGAAGGGCTTGGCCAGGCAGAAACAAGGATCGAACCCGCGGTGGTTGAGTATCGTATAGGGGGATTTGTTGTTCGTTCAAAAAAGAAAGCTTAGTGGTCCAGTGCTTGACTCAGTGTTTTACTGAACTAGACTAAGGAGGGTAAGCTTTAGGAGCGTAATTACAAATGGAAGACTGTTTGCTTGATGTATTTGGCAACAAGCACAACTTTACAGTTTCTTGCAATCTTGGGCAGAGCAGTTAACAAACCAAGCTGCAATGTATCCTTATAGAATGCTTTCTGTTTCATCTCCAGAAATTGATAAAGTCATTTGAGATGTATTTTTTCCTTAGTCTTCCAAGTATTGGCCTTGGTGTGCTTTCTTGGCTGTAGCATCAGTATAGTTAGACCAGAACAAATTGTTAGTGATATATATGTCTCGGAACTTGAAGCTCTTGACGATCTCAGTTCAACACCATTGATGTACAATGGGGCGTATACTTTACTTCAATTCAACACTGTTGATGTACACTGGGGCGTATACTTTAATTCAATTCCTGAAGTTGACAACTAGCATTTTCACATTGTTGTCTTGACACCACATTACATCTCTTTCCTGTATGCTGTCTCATCATTGTTTGAAATTCAGCTTACTACGGTGGTGTCATCTCCAAACTTGCAAATGGAGTTGGAGCAGAATTTGGCAAAAGAGTTGTTGGTGCATATGGAGTATAGTAAGGGGCTTAGAACGCAGTCTTGTGGATTGCGGGTGCTGAGAATGACCTTGGCAGATGTATCTTTGCTTATCCTTACTGACAGTGGCCCAAAGGTTAAGAAGTCAAGACTCCAGTTGAAAAAGGGTTTACTAAGTGCTAGATCCAGGAGTTTGGGGATGAACTTGGTTGGAATTATGGTGTTGAAAGTGAAACTATAGTCATGAATATGTCTTTGTAGACGTCCTTATTTTATCAGGATGTTCCAGGGATGTGTAGGGCCTGAGAAATAGTATTTGCTGTGGAATTGCAGTGGTAGGCAAACTGCAATGTCTGGAAAGCTGGAGCATTTTATGATGGCAGATGTCAGCCACCAGATGAAGTAATTAAGGTATTCTTGCTTCCTTTTCTTTGTCACTGGAATGCTTCTGGTCACCATCTGAAACAGATGGGAACCTAAGAATGCAGTGGAAAGAGGTTAAAGATGTCTGCAAAAACTTCTGCCACATAGTTTCTTTATGTGGATTTATTTTCATTGTATTGAGCTAGTTGGGGAGGGATGCATTGTTGACAGCAGGCGGCCTGACTTCACTTTGCAGCCCATTATGGCATTCAAACTTTGCTGAAATTGACCGGTTATTCTGAGTCGTTGGCTTGGCCTTGAATTTTCTCTTGGCCTCCTCGATGGGCTGGCAAAGGTCATATATGAATTTCTTGTACAGGTGAGGACTGCCCCACAGACTCGGCCTTCACCATTATGTGGGTCTCAAGAGATTGGGGAACACTTGGATTTTCTTCCCTGGCATACAGTCCTCTACACACTTACTGAAGAAGTCTGTGACAGCGGTGGCATATTCATTCAGGTTGGTCACACAGTCCTTAAATATGGACCAGTTCCACCAACTGACCTCAACACATTCCATGCCACCAAGATGTAGAGCTCTCCTTCCGCTTCTGCTTTGTTCTATGATGAGGAATCCTTGTGACGACCCCTTCTCCCGTCTCCTACATTTCTCCTCGTCTTGCATTCCCTTAACTTATATCCTAACAGTATGAAAATTGAATTCTCCACTTTTAGGTAACCTCCAACAACAGCCTATCCATTTGTTCCCCACACTCCCCTTTCTTCTAATTTCTGTCATTTTGTCCCCCAACTCAAAGCAATCAGGGAATCTCAACTTTCCTCAGAGTAACGCTTTTCCACTGTCAGTACCGGACAATCATGCTTCAGTTTCTGCTTGTAAGCAGGGAGTCAGATTCATCAAAATGCAGACAGTGGTAGGCTTCTTTCATGGTTGTGTGACAGTGGTTGACGGTGTTTGGGGCTCTAGTGGCACAGAAGACTTATTGTAGTATTTTGGTAACATACTCTTGAATATAGAGTATTCAGACGAAATCCCCAGCTATGAATAATAATGCTATGGCGTCCAGGCTACCCATGTTATTGCAGATTTTGGTTATAGCGGACATGGCGTCCCCACAGTAATCAGATACCGTCCCTTTAAGAACACAGGCTGTCAGTTATACTGCAGGACGCTATAGAAATTAACATGCAATTGCTTCAATCGACACTTGTGCAATGATACTCCATGTAACAATATAACAAACAGCCTTTAGTATTTTTAGCCTGCAGTAACAAAAATATATTTTTAGCAGTTAAAAAGACTGTGTTTGATAACAATTTGTTTCACAGAGGTGACTGCTGGTGCTTGGAATGAATCTATTACTCAGTTGGCTTTCTGTTGACTGGATCATGCAACTAAAGCTTTTCACTGTACCTCGGTACACGTGACAATAAACTAAACTGCAGCAGATAATTGGCAATAACAGACACCATTCCCCGCTATGGTCCTAATATTTATGTTTTGCAGTGCTTGATAAGACCAACATATATTTTAGGTTATAAACCAATAATTCTCAAAAGCCAATGAGAAGGTATATTTCCCCTAAGGATGCTTTTAGAACATCCTTGATGCTTTGCTTTATCATCCTAAAAGCCTTTACCTTTAGACTTTAGAGATGTTTTCAAGAGAGTGTTAGATTTAGCCCTTAGGGCTAACAGAATCAAGGCATATGGGGGAAAAAGCACGAACAGGGTACTGATTTTGGATGGTCAGCCATGATGGGACAAATAGCTTAATCCTACACCTGTTTTCTATGTGTCTATATACAACATGCAAGGGTTCCTCGGTCCACACTGACTGGTAGTCACCCCATACACTAGCAGTATCCTAGACACTAGGAACAATTTATAATTTACAGAAAACAATTATATTACACATCTGCGTGTCTTTGCAATGTGGGAGGAAACCAAACACGCAAAGAAAACCAAGCAGTCACGGGGAGAATATACAAACTCTGTACAAACAGCATCCTTAGTCATGATCGAACCAGGGTCTCTGGCGCTGTAAGGCAGCAACAATAGCGCTGAGCCACTGTGCCGCCTTCTGTATTGTCCCTTGTTTAGCTGTGACAAGTGTTGCAGTATTTGTTTCGGCAGTCTGCAGTCAGGAAAGCAAATAATATGACCAGCTAATTATGAACTGGCTCAGTGTAATTTATAGAAAGGATGTTGGACTGGGAGGAAAATTATGCCAGCGCTTCTCCAATCTCTGCTCTATCTTCCTCAGCAAAATTGAATGCACCTCATCAAGTCAGCCTAAGCATGACCAGGCACGAAAAGTCTTACCTGGTCACAAAACATCGCATCACTAGTTAAGAGAGTGCAGCAGCGTTTGCAGTTTCTGCACCGGATGAGAAGAGCTCACCTCCCCCATCCCGTCCTCACCACTGCAAAGCCTCCGACTGGAAGTCCGTGCAGAGAGTGGTGAGGATGGCTGAAAAAAATCATCGGGACTTCTCTTCCTTCAATCCGGGACATTGCGTGCAAACGTTGCTTGTCCAAGGCCAACAGCATTATAAAAGACCCCACACATCTCCATCATGGACTGTTCACTCTGCTGCCCTCGGGCAAAAGGTATCGCAGTATAAGGAGCAGAATGGCCAGGTTTTGCAACAGCTTCTTCCCCCGAGCCATCAGACTCTTGAATTCCATATAATGCGCCGCAACAATTATCAATTTTATCTATTTTATCTTTTTATCCATTTTATCATTTTGTTGTTTTATGTTGCATGGTGAGCCAGATGCAACGAAACTTCGTTCAGATTTGCATTTGTTGGTGTATTTTTGAATGACAATAAAGTCTTTGATTGATTGATTGATTTCTAGTATTTTGCCATTCATTTTTCACACCACCCTTTACTTCTTCCATCTCCCTCTCCACTGACGCATCCTCTCCTTTATGATAAACTGAAAAGTACTAATTTAACATTTGAACTAAACCTTCTTCTTTCCCCATTACCTTCTTTATCCTAATTGGTTAAACTCTCCCCTACTGTGTACTAACTACACGTCTGCAGTTGGCTTTGGTTTCCTTTTCTCCTCATAATGTCTCTTTTCCATTTTACAGTCACTCTCAGCTAAATGTGTTCAGCCTGTCTCTCAAACTATTATTTACGTGATAGGCATTCCAAGGGACCTACCGTTCACTGTAAAGGTATTACCCTGGTTTGGCTAACTAAAATGTAACACCTTATACTTACCTGAATTAAACTCCATCAGTCAATCCTCGTCCCACGTTCCCAGGTAATCAACCTCCAATGTTGTTTTCAATAAACAACTTTGCTAACTACAATACTATCTATTTTAGTGTCATCTGCAGACATTCTTATGATGTCATGTACATCTTAGCAAACCTACTTTTTTTGACCTTCAACAATAATTTAATCACTGTTGGAATAACTGAATATTCCAACTTCCACCTCCCCCAAATATAGATAACACATCTCCATGAAATTCCAGCAGACCTGCTCCTCCATTTCCTCATTACTGCTCTTTGGCTTGTAACACTGTACGGCCTGATAACTCTGTCTAAGCATCTTAACTCCAATCTAACTGCTGCACTTGACTTCTTAAGGACAGCTTCCTCCATATTCCTTGCTCTCACTGTCCATGCCTTTTTAAACCATTCCCTCAATCTATGCCTTGTCTTTAAAATAATTTGTTGAAAGGCATGTCAAGAGTGTTCCATTCCTTACCCTATCTTAACATTTATCACAGATACCCTAGCCTTGATGACCCTTCACTAGTATATTTTCTTACACTTAGAGTCATAAAATCATACAGCACAGAAACAGCCCCTTCGGCACAACTTGTCCATGTCCACCAAGATGCCCCATCTACTCGAGTCCCACCTGCCCTCTTTTGGTCCATATCCCTCTAAACCTTTCCTATCCATACAGACTGTGCAGACTGATTTCCATGACATTTTTTTATGCTGACTTAACCAGACCATAGATACTTTCCTCCAATTCCCTTTGCAGTAACAAGCATGTAGCCAGTTTCAGCAATATTGGTAAACTGTATTCTGAATAAAGAGATATAAGCTGGCAGACAACTGCAGCATTGAGGAAGCACTACCTTGTAAGAGATATCATCAATCACGTGATATTAAATTTGATATGTTAAGCCTGCCTGCCCCCAGAGATACACATTAGAACCCAAAATACATTGTTTCAAAGAGAACCATACCCTACAATTTGCTTCACATTCAAAATCAACATTCATAATAACTGGTCACGATCTCATTGCAGTTTGTGGGAGCTTGTTGTTAACAAACGACGGCCATGTTTCAATAGTGATTCAAAAATACAAAACTGTCGACAGAGCTTCAACACAGCCAGAGACCTTGGAAACACTCTATAAATGCAAATCCCTCTTTCAATTCTGAACTGCTGACATAAAAATACTTTTAATTAATCAAATTCATTAAAAAATGATTAATATAATATAGTTTAAATATGCATGATAGCTCTTTCACATTACTCCTGCAATCAGGAATTCATAGAGGTACAGCAAGTATTCAATTCACTTTTAAAATAATCCAAGTTTACCAAAGTCACTAAACCATATATTTACCTGTTGGCAAGACTTCGTCTCTTTCCTTCAATGTGACCCATGGTCGCTGAGGAAGCTGCTCTGGGTGAACTTGAGAGAAAATAAAAGCTCTTTAAAAATACAGGATTTTTACATTTTATCCATGCTTTGGCAACATCAGGATTGTAACACAACCAGCAATACATTTCTAAAATATTCAGTAGAAATTGCAAAAACAAAACCTTGCTCGTACTGCTTTGTTTTTTCCCCTGATGTTTTTCCAAAGACATCCATGCATAATGTGGTCTAATGTCTTGGTGAGAAGGGAAAATCGAAAGGTCAACAAGTGAGAGGCAATTATTTATCAAGCCTCAAACAACAGTTTATATATGTCTGTTTTTTACAACCCATTTTAAACTGAAATATTTACAATGTGATAGTGCTGGAGAAGGTGCAGCAGATATTCACCAGGATATTGCCTGGGGTGGACACAAAATGCTGGATTAACTCAGTGGGTCAGGCAGCATCTCCAGAGAAAAAGAATGGGTAATGCTTCGGGTCGAGGCCCTCCTTCAGACTGAGAGGGAAATCACTGCCTGGGGTGAATCATTTTAGTAATGAGAGAATGGAGAGGCCTGGTCTGTTTCCGTGTTGTGGACAAGGTTAGGAGAGGAAATTATTGATATACATAGCATTGCGAGTATAGAATTGGGGGTGTAGAGAGTGTATAATGCAGGAAAGGTATCATAAATAAATAAACAAGAGAACATAGATTTGGGGGACTGATAGAGAAACATTTTAGACCAAAGAGCAGCAAGTACCTAGAATGTCCCGCTGAAGAGAGTGGTAGAAGCAAAGTCATTAATAGCATTTAAGCAGGGATTAGATGAGCACTTGGATCACCAAAGCAATGAAGGCTACGGTCAACTACTGGAAGATGGCATTAATAGGGATGGGTGCCCATGAGTCAGCGTGGATGCGATGGGATGGCTGACGTGTTCCCATGCTGTATGACTATCATTTAAAAATAAGGTATATTAACTTTAAAAATAAATCCAAAATATTGCTACAGACATTTATTACTATTGATATACCTGCTAAATTGTCAAGCATGTAGTTCAGTAGCTTCCTTGTTCCATCTGGTTCTTGATAGAGGTTCAATATATCCTGTGACAAAGGATTGCCTATCACCAGAAAAATATTGATATCCCATTAAATTCTATATGTTGAAAATGTGATCGTTGACTCATGACTAAAAGTGAAATTAATTGTATTTTTAGCTCCTTGACAATTAAAATTTTTTTTTTTTTTTAAATCGCTACCCAATAGGCAATGTACCAAAAATCTGAAAGGAGCATTTGCTTGATCATAGTTAGCAAAAACCTGAGCCGTCAGTGCAAACCCCCCACCCTCCACCCCTAAAAAAAATCAGAATTGGCATTTTGACTGAAGAATCAGAGGACAGACACAAAGGTAAAAAAAATAATTTGTTTTTAATCGCAACAGAAAAGTGAATTAATAACACAATACATTTAGTGAAAGAATGACATGCCTCTCTAATCTCCTGGATGTTTGCTGCCTATACTTGTATTCAGATTTAACATTTTTAATCAAATTGAAATGAGACAGAGACTACAAAAGCAAGGCAAACATTAACTTGTACCCTTCTATGGCCAAAAGCATACAGCACAAAATGTGTCAAGATTATTTTCATTTCTCTACATTTCTTGAATATTTCTCATATTGCTATACACTATAACTGTTGTGGAATAACACAGGTTACAGCAGTAAATCCTTGCTACAGGGAGATCTGCTATAGAACTTGCTTGCATAATGCTAATTAGACGCAACGCAATGGGCGAATTAGGGAACACTGTTGCGCAGGTCAAATTGGTTATAACGAGATTTTGATCACGAACTGGATGATGATTTAAAAGATGCTAATTTCAAGCAGAGAAAAAGTTCTCTTTGGTGGGGGGGGGAGGGGAGCTAGGGATAAAAATAATCACTTATCAACACTTCTGCAACAATACTGTATGACATAATGTACTTCTAGCTTGTGGTAACAAAAATAAACTTATAGTTGTTAAAAATCTATCTATATTTGAAAATCATGCTTGAAAAATAACTTTGTTATTGAGAATCTGAAACTCTCCATCCCCGTCCCCCTTTTCTGGATTGATACAAGTTTTTCCTCATGCAGTTTTCTGTCATGAGGTTTCTTAAAATCTCAAAGCAAAAATGAGGTATGAAGATTCCCCACAGTATTTGAAAAGCACCCTTTTAATAATAATAATAATACATTTTATTTATGGGCGCCTTTCAATACTCTCAAGGACACCTTACAAAATTTAGTAAACAGAATACAAAACGTAAGCGGAATGAAACAAAACAAAAAATAACGACAAAAATAAATAAATAAATAAAAAAGACATCAGCAATGCACAATTCAAAGACACAATTCAAAGACCCTTTTGATGAGTTACTTTCAAGAATCATTTTTTGAAAAATGTCAATTAGTACTTAAAAGAGAAACAAAGTGAGAAATGTTTCGAACTGTGATCTAATCAACTACAAAACTAAAGTCAGCAAGGAACTTAGCAACTGTGTACTTCAAACGTGAATGTGACAGACATCACACAACAAATCCACTTTTAAGGAGATACAGA
Source organism: Amblyraja radiata (assembly GCF_010909765.2). Taxonomy (NCBI): domain Eukaryota; kingdom Metazoa; phylum Chordata; class Chondrichthyes; order Rajiformes; family Rajidae; genus Amblyraja; species Amblyraja radiata. Next base: position 69,461,099 of record NC_045956.1, read on the forward strand.
AAAATACAGAAACTGCTTGGATTATACCACAGCGCTTGGTTCACTTAATTAAAACTAAGCGACTTCACAGAAAAGCTGCAAAACATTGACACCACTGTTACTCAATCACATCCATCTACCCTTTTAAAATCGCAATTGTACCTCAAGGTAAAGAGCTTCAAAATATATGCAATAAAATGTCAGAAAACAGTCATGAAATGTACCTTGTCAACAGTTGAGATGAATTTTATTTTAAAAAATGAGTGTTCAGAAACAACATCTATAAGTTCTAAACGTTATTAGTGCAAGACACGATACTTAATACATGGAAGAAGATACGCAGCAGCCCTCACCTTTTAACCCCAGGGTTTGTAGCTGGAACAGTCGTCCTAGTTCGTAAGGCAAAACCCGTAACAGATTGTTATTTAAAAGCAAATCTCTGCAGAAGAAGGAGAAAAAACTTGAATGGAGAGGTTTTTTTTTGGTTTTTTTAAGAATTCCATTTTCTTTCTGTTCATTTTTCCTCCCAGAATGTGATTCATCAAGTTTTATCTTGGTTATCAAGTTGCATAATCAGGCAAAAGAAAAAGCTGGTTTCCAGAATGATGGGACAGGAACACTTCACAACGTCGCTAACCTTGGGACAACATTATATGCATATATTTTTTTAATCAAGCTTGTTGTGCCTCTGGACAATAGGTGCAGGAGAAGGCCATTCGGCCCTTCGAGCCAGCACCGCCATTCAATGTGATCATGGCTGATCATCCCAAATCAGTACCCCGTTCCTGCCTTCTCCCCATATCCCCTGACTCCGCTATCTTCAAGAGCCCTATCTAGCTTTCTTGAAAGTATCCAGAGAACCGGCCTCCACCACCCTCTGAGGCAGAGAATTCCACAGACTTTTATCTGTTGATGTTGGTTAGAAGTTAGATGGACTTTAATCATTTTGCTTTAAATAACTTTAAGTTTAATATTTATCTCTATTTGAAGTAACTGCTATTATGCTGGAGCAACCCATTTGAAAAGAGCAGTGATAGTTTGATATAATTAAACAAGAGAAATAAAAATTAAATATTAGTAAATATATTAGTAAATATATAGTAAATTTAGACATTTCCAGAAAGTCTACCTACATGCTAAACATCGACAACTGCATGCCAATAAACAAAACAGCCCCACCACCAACATCATAGTATCAAGAAATAGAAATGAAGAACTGCAGATGCTGGTTTAAAAAAAAAAAAAAATGCTGGAGTAACTTGGCGGGTCAGACAACATCTCTGGAGAACGTGGATACAATCACAATCACAATCAGTTTTATTCGTCACTTGCACGATAGGTGATGTTTCAGGTCTGGGAACCTTCTCGGGGTCAGGGATTGATTGCGGTGGGGGAGTATAGGAACCTAGCCATGTTCTCCGCAGATGTTGCCTGACCTGCTGAATAACTCCAGCACTTTGTACCAACATTATAGCATCGTTCTACAGCCCTATCATATCCAACAGGCTACGACACCGACCAAAACACAAAATACTTGGTCAGGCAGCATCTATAGAGGGAATCGACAGACTGTTTGGGTTGGGACCCTTCTTCAGACTTATTGTGGTGGAGGGGGAGAGAAAGTTGGAAATGCAAGATGAGAGCAGGACAAAGCATGCAAGTGATAATTAGATGGTACACAAAAATGCTGGAGAAACTCAGCAGGTGCAGCAGCATTTATGGAGCGAAGGAAATTGGCAACGTTTCGGGCCAAAACCCTTCTTCAGACCAAAGATCCTATAGCGGAGTAAGATAGCTTACTCCTGCGAAATGCAATGGGCTGACGTGTAGTACGCTACGGAGGGGATCCTGGGCATTTTTCCCCGCCCATTTTAGTAACCGGAGCCTACCTGACCCGACCCGTCTCGCAGTGTAATCAGCGTTGCGGGGCAACAATTTGTGTGTGTGATATAGGGTTAGATTCATAATTCTGTCAGTTCATACTTCTGTTAATTCTTGTCAAGAACAAAATTTGACTCTGGTAATTGTCTATTTTAATGTTTTTTAAATCATTTCTTTTTAAATGGCTCACAAGCAGGGTTTGAGTTGACTTTGTAGTAACCGGAACCTACCCGACCCGACCCGCAGGGTAATCAACGTTGCAGGGGAACAGTTTCTGTGCGTGATATAGGGTTAGATTCATAATTCTGTTAGTTCATACTTCTGTTAATTCTTGTTAAAGAATAAAATGTTTATAAACACACATACATGAATGTGATATAAATGTATATAATCATATAACACACACAATTATATTTCTTCTGATGTTTATATCCAATGATGAACTTTATTTCAGACTAGACAAGGGACATTAAATAAGAAACATTGTAAACCTCCCCGCCTATCTAGGCCCTATCCCACCCCTCAACTCTTCCCCCTCCTATGCCCCTCTCCCCGGGCCGCACACCCCCTCTCCCCTCTGCCCCGTGCCGCACACCCCCTCTCCCCGTGCCGCACACCCCCTCTCCCCGGGCCGCACATCCCTTCTCCCCGGGCCGCACCTCCCCGCTGCCCCGTGCCGCACACCCCCTCTCCCCGGGCCGCACACCCCTTCTCCCCGGGCCACACACCCCTTCTCCCCGGGCCGTACACTCCTTCTCCCCGGGCCGCACACCCCCTCTCCCCGCCCAAATCAAAGACCAAAGCGAAGATACGGGAGCGGAGGCGGAAGTAAAGATCCGATCTTTGGCCGGAAGCAAGATGGCGGAACAAGATGGTGGAGGCTGGTTGCTAAAATGGGTCCTATAATCACCCATGAATCTGCCCATGACCGTACTACGCGTTTGCGTGAGAGTAAGCCATCTTGCTCCGCTATAGGATCTTTGCTTCAGACTGATGGGGGGTGGCGGGGAGAAGAAAGGAAAAAGGAGGAGGGGGAGGAGGAGCCCGAGGGCTGAGGGATGGGAGGAGACAGCCCGAGGGCTGAGGAAGGGGAGGAGACAGCAAGGGCTAACAAAATTGGGAGAATTCAATGTTCATGCCCGCAGGATGCAGACTACCCAAGCGGAATACGAGGGGCTGTTCCTCCAATTTCCAGTGTTGCTCACTCTGGCCATGGAGGAGACCCAGGACAGAGGTCGGACGGGGAATGGGAGGGAGAGTTGAAGTGCTGAGCCACTGAGTCAGGTAGGTTCTTGCGGACCGAGCGGAGGTGTTCGGCGAAACGATCGCCCAGCCTCCACTTAGTCTCACCGATGTAGATCAGCTGACGTTTTCTCCAGCATTTTTGTGTACCTTCGATTTTCCAGCATCTGCAGTTCCTTCTTAAACAAGTGATAATTAGATATTGAGGGGGGTTTAATTGGTTGCTCGGTGGAATAAGTGACAAAGACTAAAGGTGAAAGGGAGACAAAAGGGTGTTAGATAAGCAGAGAGGAGGAGGGGGGGAGGGATATAGGGGAAAGAGGGGTATAAATAGGAAATAAGGGACTTGAGGATGTGAGATGAGTGGACAAAGGAGGGGAAAGGACCAGGGTGACTGGGGCAGAATGGTGGGAGAAACGGATGCAGACAGGGGGGGCGGGGGTGAGAGAGTGGGGGTAGGGAGGGTATTATTTAAACTAGGTGAGTTCAATGTTCACACCATTCGGTTGTAAGCTACCAATGTGCAATATGTGGTGCTGTTCCTCCAGTTTTAACAGCAATAAATGAACATTTCTCATTCCCAATGCTGGCAAGCACAATTCAAAGCCTTCAAATGGTGTCAAATACTTAATCTGAGAAGTATCTCACATGGCTTTTGCCCACGATCTGCCACTTTATGGATGTCAGTGTCTAGCCAATTTGTTTCACTTTGCAGACCCTTTCAAGTCGATCATTATATACAAAAGCCCACATACTCCGACATCTTAGCCAATTCAATTCAATTCAATTCAATTCAACTTTAATGTCATTGCACAAATACTGAGTATGGGTATTGAAATTACTTGCCCCTCAAATCAAAATATGTCTAAAGCACAATATACAAAGTGTTACATCTTCTTAAACAAATAAATTTAACATAACTAATCTTGTTAATCTCTTTCCACTGCAGTCACAAATTCCATGTTGAAATTGGTCTTGCACAAGTTGGATATAAAGAATGTCCTTTCCACACCAAGAGCAATTTCACGACCATGGATCCTGTAGATAGCTGTGCAAGTGTCTGCAGCTATACTTTATTGCACCTTCTGGAAAGAACTCCGTGACAAAGGCATTAAACTACACGCAAGCACACTCGCAAGCATTGGAGCTTCAGACTTTCACTAAGAGGATACCTTACATGATTGTACCAAAGAATCCTGTCCAATAAACTGACTAGAGTTGGAGGCAAGATCACTGCTTGTCTCAGGTGTTGGACTGGGGCACTTAGGAAAAATCCACAAGAGTTGAGCTGTGATGTAAACGAACTTGGCGCAGTTAGAATTATTGCAGGCTTGTATCCCCGATTCCACCTCATAATATATGTAACCAGGATCCAGAGAAAGTTTACTTGACTACTTTTATATCAAGAACAAGTACTTAGATTGGGCTATGGTTCACCGTGTAGCACTAAAGTAGCACAATCAGGCACGTGGGTGATAAGAGCCTGGTAGCAGCTTTACATCTTCAGAGCCGACAAAGATGCATTATCTTAAAAGTTCCTCTCAAACGATGAGGAGAAACAACATTATTCTGTCAGATACATATCTTGAATGCAACAAGACGGCAATTTTTTCATGAAATTCACGCCTTTGAAGAAGCAGACTATCTCTTCACCACCAGAGTACGGAAATCACATGTTGTCTGATGCTCTTGACCATCCATGACCACTATTATATTATTAGGTTCACTCCTTTGAAATCCACAACAATCTTGTTGGTCTTGATGACGTGACTGGCAGAGAACATCTGGATGACAACTGAAGGAACTAGATGCCACTTCACTTTCCAATCTGTAGTCAGAGCAATTCAGGTGTCGAAACCTGTGATAGGCCCTAACACTATTGTGTGTCTTGAGAGCCAAGGACATGCAGCAATTCTGTCTCATCTCGCCCCAATCAAGTGTTCATCATTGGTGCGAACATGTTCAAATGAGTAGATTTCATATGATTTGGAGATTCAGATATTACGTAGAATCTTCTAATTTAATCTACATTTTGCTTGATGTTGACGAGTAAACGTTGAAAGGGGCTGCAAGAATGTTCTTTTCAATTTGGATTTGTAATTGTATTCTTTTGTCTGGTTCGTGAATCAACACTGAGGTTTGTCTGGTCTGGTGAATCAACACTGAGGTATTTCTTGGTGATGCTGCACGGTTTGCAAGTTGGTTTGATACTGCATTCTTCCAGAATTCTTGGACACACCTCTAAATCCAATGATGCCTATGAGAAATACTTATTTTCTTTGGGATTTAAGCCTTACGTTTCAATGGACTTTGCATTACTGTATCATCAGTGTGATGCTTCCACTCATTTCCCAGAACTTCTGAATCGGTATAGTTTCATTTTTAAGTCTTCAACAGCTACAACAAAAGGAGAAACCCAAAAAGAGAATTGCGGTTCCAAATGCTCCACGCAGTTAGAAACCAGTTAGATCCAAACTTCCTTTTTACTTGTCAAAACAAAGCAATGTGCACTCAGCTACGGAAACATCTGGAACATGGGAATGGAATTCTGCCCAGCTTGACAATTTGACTTGTTTTATTCAGACTGTGGGTTACAACAACCTAAAGACAATTCTTAAATATTGAAGCAGCATCAATCAAACAAATTATAAACAATCAAATACCCATTTAACAATTAAATTCTTATTGAGATCACTTTTATGTATGTTACTAAAACATCAAACCTGAATTTATACAAATATTTATTGCCCCACACTAAATGTAGAAGGCATAGTTCAGCTGTGAACTGCCGAGTGGTTAAACAGCCCACAAGAACTGCTGCAAATGTGCATGTACAGAAATCGAGCTTAGTTCCTTACCTGAGTGACACCATGTTTCCAATTTCCGCTGGTAAACTGCGCAGTTTATTAGATGATAAATCCAAGTAAGCGAGATTATAGAGTTTGGCAATATCAGGTGGAACACGTGTCAGGTTGTTGTCATTCAAATGAAGTACAGTCAAGTGCGTCAAAGACCACAGTGAAGTACTCAAACACCTCACGTTACCTACACAAAGAAAGAATTTAGAAATACAATAAGTTACAGGGAGTTTAACTTAGTGAATTATTTTTTTAATTCATGTATATACTAGCTGCAAAAAGTATTTGCTGCTGGTCAGCCGGATTTCTTTGATTATCTGCATCTTGACAGAGAAGCACAAGTTAAAGCAAACATTTGGAATTAGCTTGATTTCTGGCATGTGGCCAAGGTTCATCTCTAAATCCAGAAAAAAATGTTTAGCAAAGAACACAAAGTGCTGGAGCAATTCAATCAGGCAGGCTCTCGGGAGGACATGGATTGGTGACATTTCAGGTCCTGACCTGAAACCCGCTGAGTTACTCCAGCACCTTTTGTTCTACGCAAGTTCCCTGCGTCTATAAATGTTTTGCATTTCAGCGCTAACAGCCATTTTACCAAAGGATGGTTTAGCGCAGTTTATGATATTTGTTGGCTGGTCTCCTGGTGATGCTGGATTCAAGCTTAAACATACCCTTTTTGTCACACCAGACAAAAGTGGAAATTAGGGAAAATTTGGCCATTCCCAGCCTTGGACTGTAGATGGACAGATGCCGTTTCAGGTTTGGACCATTCTTCGGGCTGATGGGATAGTGGGGAAGTCGTTGGAAGAAAGAGGTGATGCGAAATGTGGAGCAAGAACTGGCAAGTGACAGATGTTTCCATGTGAGGGAGAGAAGGGTGGAGATAGTAACTAAGGCTAGAGGTGATACGTGGAGAAGACGAAAGGGTGTAGATTGTAAATTCTTCCCTCTCGTTCTACATTTCACTACCCCCTTTTCCCTTTTGTCTTCTCCACTTATCACTTAGCCTTGGTTAGTCTCCTCCTTTCTCTCTCCCACACAACTCACCTGCCAATTAACTTCTCCTGATCAGCATCCATCCACCACTTGTCAGCTCTAATTCCATCTCTTCATCCCAACTTTTTCTACTAGCTATCTGCCCTCAACTCCATCAGTCTTTACAATGGTCCACCCTAAAACATAATCTATTTTACTTCACCGACGTTGCTAGGCCCACTGAATTCTTCCCCCGGTTTGTTTTATGCTCACAATACTAGCAGCTGCAGTCTTTTGTGTCGCCTTGGACTGTGGATGCCATTTTTAGCATTTGTACCACCGTGAGAACCGGGATCAACAGTTCAGCACTTTCCAAGTTGAATAATTTGCAGCCTTCCAGTCTTCCCACACTGCATTTAATCTAGTGTTTAGACGACTGTGCTCAACAAATTTTCAAGCATAACATGCTGGTCTGTCTGAGCACATGCAAAACAACAGGTGCCGCAATGTGTTTCTAAAATACGACAGGAACACTACGAGAAAGATCAAAGAGTGAATTTTTACATTTCACAAATGGAACATTAACATCCAGGGCTTCAAAGAATTGCATGCATACGCTCTATAAATTCATGCACACCACAAGGGGAGACAAGCAGCTTTTGGCAGATCCACAATAACTCACCAGAGATTTCTAATTCTGCCCATTGTGATTTCTTCCCATTAGCCGCCTCTTCTAATGACATGATTGCATATATTCTACGTAGATCTTTTGGATCATATTTTTCTTTTGGCAATCCTATTAAGTCTAGAAAAGGAAAATAGTCAGTTTTCCAATCCAATCGCTAACACTGCTTCTTTTGACTTTTTATGAATGTAGAATTGCAAATATCTTTATCACATGGCAATGCAACATCAAATTTAGCTATTTTAATTGGCATCTGCACAATATCAAGATTCAAATATCGACTGTAACATAGCCAAATACTTCGACAATAACATCATTTCAATTACGTGGTCAGATGGACCTGATATGAACTACACAAAAGTGATTAAAATAAGATGAAAATTTGTTTTTTTATGAATTCAAATTGCAGCAAGAGTTCCTGTTGTACTAAATAAGCTGCAGCTATAAGCATATAAACCACTGAAGTTCATTTGTAGCATTAATTAGGAGAGGGAGGGATTTTTTTGATTTGGGTGATAGGGAGTGCTTTTTGAATAGATAGAGCCAGGGAAAATTCTACTTTTCAGGGAATTTTCATTTAAAACCACTGAAAATCTGCTATTTAAGTGTGTATCAATAGCACATAGTATCTCACATACAACTAATAAACAGTACATGAAGCAGAGTGATAGAGGCAGGAAAGAAGCAAGAAAGCAATTGCTACAAAACATGCCATAATGTAAACATGTACAAACAGTTCACAATTTAGACTGAAGGATGTTTATTTTTCAATGAACATAAAATGACATACAAAGCTGATCACGGTTCAATACTCAATGAGTTTTGTTGTGAAGGTCAGAATACTGTCACAAACAGGGTGCAAATCAGTGAAAATAAAATCTGTAAATGAACAAATATAGCATTTTTGATTCCAGAAAGATTCATTAAAGTGAGCTCTGGAACCTGGATGGACCTGTTGGTTTTGTTTCTCAGATCAGAAAATAATTTTATTCATATTTTCAGAAGTTATTCAATAAGATGTCCCTCAGAAATCTATCCATGGAAATGAAGATATATACAATAGTTAAAAAGTACATAAGATACCGTGAAATGCATTGGTCAGATAAGGAGGATTGAATTGGGGAAATCCAGGATGATTGATTGGCCCAATTTATTTCTCATTTTTTACATACTGATGTTTTTAACCAGCAAAATTAAGTGTATAGAAAGAGGCTACTTTTCAATGAATTTTATAGGGTGGACACAAAGTTGATATTTCCTTTTATTGAGGTGTCCAGAACCAAGGAATCAAACCCTCTATTTTGTTAGCCTCTCAGGACAGAGTTGAGAATACATTTCTTAATTGTAAGATAGTGAATCCTTGGAACCCACTACTCTTGAGGGACAATCAGTGTGTACAAACAAGGTAAAGATCAATAGATTATTAGATGCCAAGGGAATCAAATGATCTGGGATTTATACAGGAAAGCGACACCAAGGTAAAAAATCACCTGCGACCTACTTCTACTTATTTTTCTTACATTCAATATTTTATGTATTTTTTCACCCAAATCTCCCATGCTCACTGACCAAGAAAGCTACCCACAACGAGCTTACAATCTATGGTGCACACTTCTGCTTTATTCACATCAGTTGCTATCAGGTATCCCATGGTGTCTAGCACTTATATTATCAATGTGATCAACAAACACCCAATCAATTTAAAGAATCTTCACCAACAGCAAACAAAAACAAAATACACAAGCAATATCCCATTTTAGCAATATCGATATAATTGCACGTTCAAAATTTTTTTTTAAACTGGAAAATCTACACGATATAATAAATGTTAAGGGGAAGGAAATTCATTAAATTTTGAAGAATGAGGATATTACAACCTACATGCATAAAATTCGTTTTCAGACAGCGGTGCAGCTGGTAGAGCTGCTGTCTCACAGCGTCAGAGATCCTGACCTTGGGTGCTATCTGTGTGAAGTTTGCATGTTCTCCCTGTGACAGCCAAAGCTTCCTCCATGTGGTCCGGTTTCCTCCCACATCCCAAAAGCATGCAAATTGTTAGGTCTGTGTGTGTGTCTGCCTGCCTGTCTGCCTTTGCGCCTGCCTGCCTCTGTCTGTGTGTGTCTCTGCATCTGTCTGTCTGTGTCTGTCTCTGCGTCTGTCTGTCTGCCTGTGTGTGCGTGTCTTTGTCTGTCTCTGTGTGTGTGTGTGTGTGTGTGTCTGTGTGTGTGTGTGTATGTGTGTGTGTCTGTGTCTGTCCCTGTGTGTGTCTGTGTCTGTCCCTGTGTGTGTCTGTGTCTGTCCCTGTGTGTGTCTGTGTCTGTGTGTGTCTGTCCCTGTGTCTGTCTGTCCCTGTGTCTGTCTGTCCCTGTGTCTGTCTGTCCCTGTGGCTGTCTGTCCCTGTGGCTGTCTGTCCCTGTGGCTGTCTGTCCCTGTGGCTGTCTGTCCCTGTGGCTGTCTGTCCCTCTCTCTAAAAGTGGAATAACATTGAACAAGTGTGAACGGGTGATCAATGGTCGCTGTGGACTGGCAGACCAAATAATCTGTTTCTATCTCTAAAACTTAAAACAATTAAAAAAAATGTAAGGACCACAGATTTCATTAAGAGTGATTACACCGTGAAGATACACCATTAAAATACATCATAAAAAATATTTAAGAAAGAACTGCAGATGCTGAAAAAAATCAACGGTAGACAAAAATGGTGGAGAAATTCAGCGGGTGAGGCAGCATCTATGGAGAGAAGGAATAGGCGACGTATCGGGTCAAGACCCTTCTTCAGTCTGATGCTGCCTCACCCGCTGAGTTTCCCCATTAAAAATATTCACACCTTTCAAAGTGTGACATTTTTTTAGATATTTCACACAGTTTGTAAATTCCTGAAATTCACATCAACACTGACTGTTCGGGAGAACATCCAAAACACAAACTGTGAAAATCCAGGAAACTGTTGGAAGGAACTCCTGGAATTCCAAATGAGAGTACAAAAATCTAAACTAAACCATCTACTTCACAATGTTACGACTCAAAACCCCATCAATTTCACTGTCATCATAAACAAATAAGACAAATTATTTAGTCTTATTTTCGTCACTAAGAGACGTCCCCGAGCTCCGACGTACCCGCTGCATACATTCTACGTGCTTACCACGAGTTTGATTTTTTTTTAATAAACTCGGGAGAGCTCTTGAATTACCTTGTACTGTGGGACAGGCCCTTTAGTCCCTCCTAATATGGACACTGCCTATGGACAATGTTGCCACTGCAACAGTAACATTTATTAGTTGCAGTACCAGTCAGGACAGCACCAGTTGCTTGGCAGAATTGCATACCCATTATCATGATCTGGCCAGATTGGTATTTTCTTATTTTCTGCCATTGCAGTACATTAATACTTCCAAATGAAAAAGATGACAGAATAATATCAGAAGATATTTCTATCTTTCATTCCCTAACTTTCTGTTACCAAGTTCAGCAATATCAGCATAACCCAATCTAATTCAGATGACAAATGTGTCTCAGAAACACCTTACATAAACTAACTACGTCATTAACAAACGTGTATTTTTTAACATGCAAGATTTACTTCTATTTTCTATCAGTGACCAAATTCTGACCAGGCAATATGTAAAATCAAAACATGTCTAAATTATTGGAAATACAATGGTTGTATTGCAGTTAAAAATTGTTGCAGTTATTTTATGAGAGCCACTGGACATGAAATTACAAGAACCTGATAACACGTAGGAGCAGGAAAACCAAAAATAAAGGAGAAACCACTGCCTTTGCCTCTTGTCTACCCCGACCACAAACCTCTGCGCTTACTCCTTAATTCTCCAAATTCAAGCTACGCTACATTTCATTGTCCCCATGTGTCTCCTTCAGAATGACAACTCCTGACTTTCATGTTATCCCATGAGCCACATTGACAGAGAAGAATTAATGTCATGAGATGAGAAAGGATTTACAAAAGCTCATAAACTTTACATATTAACGGTTTTCCTTTCCACAGAAGCTTCCTGACATGCTGAATATTTATAATATCATTTCTTTTTATTGCTGGTTTCAACCATTTGCTGTTTTTAGACTTCATATATTAAAAGAGAATACCCATTCTTCTTGTTATAGAGCTGTCCAAGCATTAAATCACAAGGATGAAACAAATGTCTTTGGATAAGGTCATCTCAATAACAAGTAATTATTCTTTTCTGCCTTTTGCCATCCTATAATCCCCTCCTCTTACTCCCATTTCGATCACACTTGTAGCATCTGTACCCAGAGTGATGAGCTGCTTGTTCTGCCCAGTCTTCAATTATGTTTCTGTAAAAGCTTTAAACATCCCACGTACCAATCAATGCTCCAAGTTCATCTATCTTACATGTCAGGCTTCTTGCGTGCAAACAAATGCAATTTATCCTATCATCCCACATTCTCATCAGCTACACGACCGCTTTGGGTCCCACCCTTTTGCCAAACTAGATTAAACCCTCCTGAATGGCACTAACAAATCTCTCTGCCAGGATATCCTTGTTCTCCTCCAATTTAGGTGCAATCCAAAGCACTATTTTTCTGCTTGTCATTTTCCCAAGTGAGTTTTAAGTGATTCTCTAGTTCCAGATCACAATCATGTTATAACCAATTTGATCTGCATAGGACAAATAGTGTTCACAAAATCATCAGTAGCATTATATCAAGATAGCGCTACTTTTATTGGGTAAGAAGCTTGCCATCCTACAAAACTATTTGTTGCTGCTTCACACTGAGATAAACTGATGGCAAGAATTTGCAGACAGAAAATTAAATTCCAACTTTAAATTTCCTAAATATTGGTCTTGTCCAATACAATATACTATAATATGGCTTTGTGCATTGAAGACTGTTGTTTGTGATTTGAGAACGTTCATGGTTTCAACTCTCAATAAGTACTTTTTTATTTTTATGCAGGGACTGCTTTCAGAAGACACATGACTATTTAGCAAGACAAATGCTAGTGAACAGATAATACCTGACAAAGTCAGATGGTCACAATGATAAAAAACAATAAATCTTTCAAGCTTTACCAGTGGTGCAGAAATATACTTATCGATCTTTGTGTGGAAATGTACAACAAACAAGGTTATCCTGAAATCAATTAAGATTGAATTATTGCCACTCGAGTGAAAGAGGTGTAAACATTGTGTGTTTTTTATGCAGCTTCTTGCTGATGACTACATACTCAGGGATACAAGAAGAAATTCAGGGATACAACTATATGCCCTTCAGCCCAAGTTCATGCCGACCATCAACCACCAATTTGTACTAAAGTTGCACTAATCCCATTCTACTTGTCGCTTTACCTCCCCCCTCGACACCATCCAAGGACCCAGGCAGTCTTTCCAGGTGAGGCAGAGATTCACCTGCACCTCCTCCAACCTCATCTACTGCATTCGCTGTTCCAGGTGTCAACTTCTCTACATAGGCGAGACCAAGTGCAGGCTCGGCGATTGTTTTGCAGTACACCTCTGCTCAGTCCGTCTTAACATACATGATCTCCTGGTGGCTCAGCACTTCAATTCCCTCTTCCTTTCCCAACCTGGCCTTTCTGTCCGCGGCCTCTTCCATTTCCAGAGTGAGGCCCAGCGCAAATTGGAGGAACAGCACCTCATATTTCGCTTTACATCCCAGCAGTATGAACATTGACTTCTCTAATTTCAGATAGTCCTTCCTTCCCCTCCCCTTCCCAGCTCTCCCACAAGCCATTATCTCCACCTCTTCCTTTCTTTTACCTGCCCCCCGACATCAGTCTGAAGAAGGGTTTCAACCCGAAAAGTCGCCTATTCCTTCTCTCCATAGATGCTGCCTCACCCGCTAAGTTCCTCCAGCATTTTTGTCTACCTTCGAATTTTCCAGCATCTGCAGTTCTTTCTTAAACAGAACAAAAAACAAAATCAGCAGGGTTCTTCAATTATTCAACTATTCTTTTAGACAATAGACAATAGGTGCAGGAGTAGGCAATTCGGCCCTTCAAGCCAGCACCCCATTCAATATGATCATGACTGATCATCCACAATCAGTATCCCGTTCCTGCCTTCTCCCCATATCCCTCGACTCCACTATCTTTAAGAGCTCTATCTAACTCTCTCTTGAATGCATCCAGTGAACCGGCCCTCACCGCCCTCTGAGGCAGAGAATTCCACAGACTCACAACTTTCTGTATGAAAAGTTATTTCCGCATCTACGTTCTTAATGGCTTACCCCTTATTCTTAAACTGTGGCCCCTGGTTCTGGACTCCCCCAACATTGGGAACACGTTTCCTGCCTCTAGCGTGTCCAAACCCTTATTAATCTTATATGTTTCAATAAGATGCCCTCTCATCCTTCTAAATTCCAGAATATACAAGCCCAGCTGCCCCATTCTATCAACATATGACAGTCCTGCCATCCTAGGAATTAACCTGTGAACCTACACTGCACTCCCTCAATTGCAAGAATGTCCTTGTTCAAATTTGGAGACCAAAACTGCACACAGTACTCCAGGTGTGGTCTCACTAGGGCCCTGTACAACTGCAGAAGGACCTCTTTGCTCCTACACTCAACTCCTCTTGTTATGAAGGCCAACATGCCATTCGCTTTCTTCACTGCCTGCTGTACCTGTATGCTTACTTTCAGTGACTGATGAACAAGGACCCCCCAGATCCCGTTGCACTTCCCCTTTTCCCAACTTGACACCATTTGGATAATAATCTGCCTTCCTGTTTTTGCCACCAAAGTGGACAACATCACATTTATCCACATTAAACTGCATCTGCCATGCATCTACCCACTCACCCAACCTGCCCAAGTCACCGTGCATCATCATAGCATCCTCCTTGTAGTGCACACTGCCACGCAGCTTTGTGTCATTTGCAAATTTGCTAATGTTACTTTTAATCCCTTCATCTAAATCATTACATATTGTAAATAACTGCCGTCCCAGCTATTTATGTCATTAGTTTCACAGCGGAGCCATTCCTAACACTAATCCACCCACCATCCCATTTCCCCAAACTCACTCACAACCATTTAAATTTTGTCCGCCAGACCCGACTGCATGTCCTTCCTGATCAGGTCTCATGCCAAAGAAGCTACAGCTCTCAATCCTATACTATTTCTCTCATCTCAACTTTTATTTTCTCCTGCACATATACTCATGAATGCATTCCATTGAGAGGTGTGTAGAGATTATGACTTAAGTTTCTGCTTATCAATTTTCTTTTCAATCCCAAAACATGCCAGAGAAGCTGCCACTGTTAATGACATAGACAGCGTGGAAACAAGCACTTCAGCCCACCGAGTGCACACTGACTACCAATCACCCAGACACTAGTTCTATCCGGCACCCTCGGGTCAATTTACATTTAGAAACATAGAAAATAGCGCAGGAGTAGGCCATTCGGCCCTTCGAGCCAGCACCGCCATTCAATATGATCATGGCTGATCATCCAAAATCAGTGTCCCGTACCTGTTTTTTCCCCCATTACATTTCACATTACATTTCTCTCATCGCAGGTCAAGTTTTCTTATCTCCTGCACATATACTAATGGTTGAATTCCATTGAGAGTTGTGTAGAGATGATGACATAAGTTTCTGATTATCAAATTTCTTCTCAATCCCAAAACATGCCCGAGAAGGTGACATTGTCAATTACATTCAGAATGTACTCCCCAGAAAATAAAAATCAGAATTAAAAAATATATTTTTACAAAGCTGTGCAAAAACTCTCCAAACATTCTCAGCATTTATATAATCATTAGCATCATACTCAGTAGTGTTCACACCTAGCTTTAAGCAAAATGCCCTTGTCACTCATTTGGGCCTTTGGAGTGATATCTGTTCCCTTGTTTGAGGGGTTGGCCCCACTGCACCCTGCCCCTGAATGTCCAGCAATCAAAAAACTCTAGTCTGTGGTCCTCCCCCAAAGATTCTTGGTGTTGGCTGCACCAAGCTTCAGTGTGTCCCTCAGCACGTAACGATGCAGTCTGAAATGGTCCAGTCGGCAACATTCCCTGACGGATATCTCAACGGTCATAGAGTCAAACAGTGTGGAAACAGGCCCTTCAGCCCAATTTGCCCACACCAACCACCTTACCCCATCTACACTGGTCCCACCTGCCCACATTTGGACCATAACCCTCTAAACTTATCCTCTCCATGTACCTGTACAAATGTCTCTCAAATGTTATGATAGTGCCTCCCACAACCACCTCCTCTGGAAACTTGTTCCATACACCCACCATCCTTGGTGTAAAAAACTTATCCCTTAGGTTCCTATTAAATCTTTCCCCCCATCACCTTAAACTTATGTCCTCTAGTTCTTGAATGCCCTGTGCTTGGCAAAAGACTGTGTATTTGTCTTATCTATTCCTCTCATGATCTTGTACATCTCTATAAGATCACCCCTCATCCTCCTGCGCACCAAGGAATAAAGTCCTTAGCTTGCTCAACTTCTCCTTGTAGCTCTGGCCCTCGAGTCCCAGTAATATTCTCATAAATCTTCTCTGCACTTTCCAGTTTCACAACATCATTCCTAACCTGGTGACCAAAACTGAACATCATACTGAAATGTGGCCTCACCAATGACTTAATCAACTGTAATATGACCTCCCAACTTCAATACTCAAGACTCTGACCGATGAAAGCCAATTTGCCAAAAGCTTTCTTGACCAACTTTCAAGGAACAATGTGACGCCACTTTCAAGGAACAATGTACCTGCACCCCTAGATCCTTCTGCTCTGCAACACTCCCCAAAGCCCTGCCATTCACTGTGTAGGTCCTGCCCTTGTTAGATTGCCCAAAATACAATCCCTTGCTTTTCTTTGTATTACATTCCATCAACCAATCTTCAGCCCACCTGCCCATCTGATCAAGATCATGCTATAATTATTGACAATCGTGTTCACTACCTACAATAACACAAACTTTAGTCTCATCTTCAAACTTGCTCATCATGCCTTGCACTTTCTCATCCAAATTATTGATATAGATGACAATCAGCCATCGGCCCAGCACCGAACCCCAAGGCACACCAATAGTCACAGGGCTCCAGTCTGAAAAGTAACCCTCTACCATTGCCCTCAGCTTCCTTTTGAAGGGCCGAATGGCCTACTCCTGCACCTATTGTCTCTATTATTTAATTAAGCCAATTTTCTATCCAGTCATCCATCTCTTCTTGGATCCCACACAATCTCTGCAGGGAGACCAACAGCAGCACTTGATATCCGTCTCCAATGCGTCCCTGGAAACAGCCCATATATGAGAGCTTTTTGTAATAAACCATGACAAGGACCCTTGCGTCATTCTTCAGACCCTCTTCGCAAATCCATACCCTGCAAAGAGGTGGCTAGCCAAGGGATATATACAGCATGATCAGTACCATTTGTGCTCAGAGCAGATCAGCAGCACTGTGACATGAAGCTCTCTACACTATTCCTTCAGTATGCCCCAAGTGCCAAAAGTAGCATTCTGTTTTGCTTGAGTTTTATTAAACATCCACATCCATTACTCAAAGGGGAAGGTGTAAAAGTCAGTCAACCATACAAATAAATAATCTTTTAAAACAAATATTATATGCAATGAGAAAAAGTGAATGGGAGCCAAAGTAGTTTTGGCTGAGATAAAATTACTGAATAATTGTGAAAGATATGATAGAGAAAGGTACATAAAATTCAGTGACATTCACAGATTAAGCACATGGGTGACATTGTGGCAGACTTCAGAGCAGACAAGTGTACAGATGAATTGATACAGAGAAAGATCAATATTAATTCATCTGTGAATTAGAAACACTGGAACCCAAAAATATTCAATTTGAATGTATTACGATCAGTTGAATATAGTAAATGAAAATTTAAAAACATGTATATGGTAGAACATGTGGTGGACATATATAAAAACATGAAAATGTAATATAGACACTTACATTGAGGGTCAGAATGTTTAAAAATGGAAGCTAGTTGTGTTAAAGCTGTGTGAAACGTGTACCAGACTGCATCTGGGTCATTGTGTACTGTCGCTGGCACCACACCTTGCTAAGGATATAATGACCTTGGAATGGGTTCAGCAGTGGTACACTATAACATTACAAAATGAGTACATAAACGAGAATGAGAATATAAAAGTGGAAGGATAATTTAATCAAAGTCTTAAGATTTTGAAAGGAACCGAGAGGGTTGCTGACAGTATCATCTGTTCCAAGGAGATTGTAGAAAAAGTGTACACAATATTAAAACGGAAACAAGGCCATTCTTTTGAGAAGCTAGGAAGCACATATTAGCAAAAAGAGAGAAACGGATACATCTCTCCCAGAAACAAAAGACGACTTTTTCAAAATCCCAAGAGGAAGGCCTGTCCCTGTAATCGCACCTTGTTAGATCAATACTTCACATCAAAATACAAACTGTATTTGGATGAAACTGGTAACTTATTAAAAAATAGACAAAAGAACAATGAACAGGATCATTTTTGTTCTTTATGAGATCAGACACAATTATTTACCATTGAACATCAAAGTAATTTTGATTGCTATATTGGGATGCTTGCAGATGTAGAATACAAAATAAAAATATATATTTATTTTAATTGAAAGAGACATTGCAAATTATAACGTTCAGATATTTACCCAAGGTAAATTATCTTGCCTTAACTTCAATAGATTTGTACAAATAACAATGCATATGCCTACCATAAAACCCCTCATTATTTAAAAAGTTATTTGGCCTCTTTAATTATTCACAATGTTCCAAAGTGCACCACGAGAGTTCTGATTCAAAATTCTGAACCAAGCAAGGACTTATCAGGAAACATTTTCAAAAGTTTGATTGAAAGGGAAAAGTAGCAGATTTAGTTATGTAATTCTGAGTTTTTGTTCTGAAAAATGGAAGCCACAGCCTCCTAGAGATAATGTAAATGTAAAAGGGCTAAAATGCAAAGAACGCAAGAGCATTCATCTTGTTGTAGGGCAGAGGAGATCACCAAGGCAAGGTGCAAAATCATTGTGGACAGGAAATGCAATTTTGTGTTAAATTTCAAAGCACCAGGAAACAATGCAGATAAACAAGCACATTTTGTTTTGGCCATGTCAAAACATTATCAAACACTGCATTACAAGGAATTCTCTGCCTCGAAACACTAACCAAAATGCCCATTATCGGTAATTGGTTCCCCTTCCGTCCCCTCAGTCCCTTCTCCATTTATCCTCCGATTGTTCTTCTTGGACATTTGCACTTGGTTATTACGTACCGGTATGAATAACAAAGCACAGGTGAATATCTTGCCTGAATATGCTACATCTTTCTCAACCTTGATGTCAAAACTAAGCCTGAAATGCCTGAGCAACTTATTTATCTCCAATGTATTCAACCACTTCACAAAATCCAATTAGCGTGATAATGCTGAAGTGAAATGGACACACAAATGTCTACAGAACATATTGTGTGTGCATTTGCAACGATGCTCCACGACCCAAACATTCCAAAAGGAATATCAGCAGGAAATATTCTATTTAATAAACACATTAACTAAGATCTCAAAAACAAGCACCAAGGCACTATTTTCAGATCATAATAAAATGCAGACTACATACTTACTTCCCAAACATAATGTGATTTAATCCTCCAAATTGGTCTTCATGCATTTCAGTCAGACCTCCAGACTTTCTAGAGTGACGCAGTTAAATTGCTGCCAGGTCAAGTTGATCCATTCACTCATTCTCACATGGATCAAAAATAAATAAAATTGCAAACTGAATTTTTTCACCAGAACTATTTGGCACTGAAGGTTTTGGAATTTTGGTTAAAAATTATAAGTAGCAAATACACAATTGGAAAGTTAATTATGAAATCCCAAGGCTAAACAACTGTTATTAATCTATGGCATCAAGCCAGAATTACAAAAAAGCAATAGCAAGTAGAGAAGTAAATATTTAAGAAGCTCCTGCAAAATAAAAACTATTTGGCTTATTCAGCCACAATAAACAATGCTTGTAATAATATTGATGTTGGCTTAGTGAGGGAACTCTCAGTCCAATCAGAAGGTTGCAATCAAAACTCTCGCTCCATTTCAGCATGGATGTCAAAACTGTAGGACTGCTGAAAATCTGGAGGCCAGGGGAGTCATTTTCAAATTAGACAATAAATTAGGTCCCCAAATGTCATAACAATCCCGCATCATTCCAAGAGAGGTTGGGGAATTCTCCTAATTTCCTGATCAGTATTTTGCCTCAACCAAAATAACAAAAAAGAAATATTTAACACAATGCTGTTTATGGGGGCGCTGTCCTGTGCACGGCTGCCCAGCCAGCAGCTGTCTGTCTCTTCATCTTTTTATTTTTATTTTAAGTTAGTTAAAGTGTTTTGTTGGAGGTCTAGACTTTTTTTATGTGGGGGGGGGGGGGGGGGGGGAAACTACCTTTCAGGATCCCTACCTGGTCGGAGAGGCGGCTTTTCTCAGGGCTGCAGCTTCGACCCATCCTCGCGGCCTACCAGCGGGTCTGGAGCGGCGTTTCCTGTCGGGGACCGCCCAAAACCACGGCTTTCGGCGGCGGCACAGCGCTGGAGCGCTATCGCGGAGCGGGCGATGCCTTGCCGGGGTCGCCGCGCTGGAGCTCCGGTGAGCTGAGACCGCAGGGAACAACATCGCGGAGCTGCAGGTCTGAGGAGCGGCCAGCTGCGGCGCTGACTTTACATCGGGAGCCTGGGATCTCGCGACGAGATCGCCAGTTGTGGAGCTCCAACCGGCGCGGCCTTGTCGGCTTCGGAAGCCGCGGCCTTCAGTTCGGAAGCGGCCGTTCCAGGGTTCCCAGGCCGCTGGGAGGACTCTCCCGACGCCCAAGCAACATCACCCGGCGAGAACGGCTAGGAACATCGGGCCTCCGTAGAGGCAACTGTGGAGGCCTCAATAGGCCCGACTATGGGTGAACTGGGGTTGGGGACTGGACTTTGTGCCTTCCCTCATGGTGGGAGCCATTGTGGGGGGATGTTCTTTGTGTTTAAGACTCTCATTGGTGTTATGTCTGTATACTTTTTTTGTGTGCTGCAAAATGGCAAAAAGCATTTCACTTCACTACACCTAGGTGTATGTGAATGTGACTAATAAAATACCTTTGATACCCCTTTGAGAGGTTGTTGAGAAAATGTCTGATATTTCCCCCTATATAACAACAGTTACCACACTTCTCCAATAGTTTCTTTGACATGATAAGTTATGGCCGAGTTTCTCTTTACCATGTGATAAGTCTATCGGAGGCTGAATAACAAGAGGTCGAATCATTTAAACAGACTAAAGCATCGCACATTATACTGATCCTAACAGGTCAGTGGTTTAGTCGTTAGACATACATCGCAGAAACAGGCCCCTTGGCCCAAAGTCGGTGCCAACCAGCGATTATCCCCGTGCACTAACACTGTCCTCCACATCAAGGACAATTTACAATTTTTAGCAAAACCAATTAATTTACACCCTGTATGTCTTTGGTATGTAGGAGGAAACCGGAGCACCCGGAGAAAACCCGCGCAGTCACAAGAAGAATGTCCAAACTCTGTACAGAGATTTCTGTACAGTCTGGAACGAACCTGGGTCTCTGGCCTTTAAGACAGCAGCTCTACCACTGCGCCACCCTCTTCTAGTTCTGCCATTTTTCTTTAAAAATACATCATTCAACATTTACATGTACTGTGCCACTAAAATGTAAATTTCTGAAACAATAGTGCCAGTGTCATTTTGGAGGTGCACACATATTTGCAATGATTTACTCACATTAACTGGAGATCAGATGGGATATGAAATACAGACATTTGCATACACAGTACTAACCTCTGAAAGGCAAGGACATTGAGATCTACAAGACATTGTTTAAGAAGGAATTCTGCCTATACCTGGTCAGGCCTTTTTATTTTATAACAGAAGAACGACACACCATGAAACTTTACTATTAATTGGCATCGTGCTTTGTTCTCGGCATCTTAAACTATTCAAGAATGAAAGACATTTCCACTTGGTTGCTCCAACACCTGCTTACAGTGGCAGTGCAAACTGCACTTGTCAGCTAATTTAATCGAAACTAATTCTTAAAAAATGCCACGGCAACAAGTACTTTACAATCCCACAAACAGCTGTTATAACAATCAGCTTCAAATGTTAGGCGGGCAGCAAAGCACAGGTACAGTTGCTTTACGATACCATGCCACTAAAAGGGTCTTCGCTGGGACAACAAAGAGAATTACACAAAATAACAAGCAAGGAAAAAGCTTGCCAACTTAATCAGTCCACATTTACCTCAATAGCAGAGGCTTTTATCCTAAACACAAGCTGTTTTTATATTACCTTTAAATGCCTCATTTATATCCAAGAGAAGTCTCTACATCAATCATTAACTCAAATAATGCTTTCCATCACCTCCAGAAGAAATATTTCCTGGCTTATATTGAATTTTGATCTTTTATAACCAAGTGAGAGGACTTGAGTACAGAAGCATGAAATAGAACTTTAGTGAGACCACACCAAGAGTACTGTGTTGGTCTTCAGCAATCCCACAAAATATTTGCCATAGCTGTGGGACAAATTCAGTAAACCGTGGACGCATTCTCTAGTGTTTAAAAGAATGAAAGGTGACCTCACTGAAACTTTCAAAACTCAACATGGTGGATGCGAGGAGGATACTTCTCATGGCTAACATGTGCAAGACTAATGGTCGCAGTTTCAGAATAAGGGGTGGGCCATTTTGTACATAAGAATATAGTGCAGGGAAACAGTAAATAGCTAATAGATCCGACATGATCTTGATGAATGGTGGAGCAGTCTCAAAGGTCCAGATTGACTCCTCCTGCTTTTTATCTCCTCAAACCTAGTTAATCTTCTACATCCCTTTACCAGAGGCCCCTGAAACAGTCAGTACTTCACCCTCCAAAATACCAAGCAGTATATCTTTGTGCACTTTTAAGCAGTATATCTTTGTGCACTTTTAAGCTGTGCTATTCTTTTGACTTCCTTCCACTCATATGGCTCCCAAAATTTGGTTTAGTGGATGTTTTCAAGGGAGAGTTAGATTTAGCTCTTAGGGCTAAAGGATATGGGGAAAGTTTCAGTGAGGTCAATTTAGACGAGGGAATTAAACATGACATCTCCAAGTTTGCAGATGACACAAAGCTGGGTAGCAATGTAAGCTGCGATGAGGATGCTATGAGGCTGCAGGTGACTTGGATAGGTTGGGCGAGTGGGCAGATGCAGTATAATGTGGATAAATGTGAGGTTATCCACTTTGGTGGCAAGAACAGGAAGGCAGATTATTATCTGAATGAATCCAGATTAGGAAAAGGGGAGATGCAATGAGGCTTGGGTGTGCTTGTACATCAGTAACTGAAGGTAAGCATGCAGGTACAGCAGGTAGTGAAGAAAGCTAATGGCATGTTGGCCTTCATTGCAAGAGGATTTGAGTTTAGGGGCAAGGAGGTCCTACTGCAGTTGTACAGGGCCCCGATGAGACTGCACCTGGAGTATTAAGTGCAAATTTGGTCTCCTAAATTGAGGAAGGACATTATTGCGATTGAGGGAGTGCAGTGTAAATTCACAAGATTAATTTTCGGGATGGCAGGACTGACATATGATGAAAGAATGGGTCGGCTGGGCTTGTATTCACAGGAATTTTGAAGGCCGGGAGGGGATCTTATAGAAACATGTAAAATTCTTAAAGGATTGGACAGGCTAGATGCAGGAAATCTGTTCCCGATGTTGGGGGGAGTCCAGAACCTGGGGTTACAGTTTAAGAAAAAGGAGTAGGCTATTTAGGACTGAGGTGAGGAAAAACTTCTTCACCCAGAGTTGTGAATCTGTTGAATTCTCTGCCACAGAAGGCAGTGGAGGCCAATTCGCTGAAGGTTTTCAAGGGAGAGTTAAATTTAGCTCTTAGGGTTAAATGAATCAAGGGATATAGGGAAAAAGCAGGAACGGGGTACTGATTTTAGATAATCAGCCATGATCATATTGAATGGCGGTGCTGGCTCGAAGGACCGAGTGGCCTACTCCTGCACCTATTTTTCTTTGTTCGATGTTTCTAAAATTTATTTACCCACAGATACCAGCTTTCATTTTCTGGAACTCTCAACATAAAAACTTGGATTGCAAATCCATAGTTTAATTGAAAAAGCCTTATCTACTTAAATACGTTTCTACTAAATGTGTGAACTTCAATCCTGTAACCCTCTGCACTGCGACATGATTGTTACATACATCTCTTGTTTAATGCAACATTTAATCCAAAATATGCCACCTCCAACAATGCTAAGGAAACTCTCTGGCGCCAGTGTCCATTTTTGGGATCAAGTTTCTGAAGTGGAGCACACAACTACGAAATTGATAAAGAAATGCAAGGCAGAATCTGAGAGTTGACGAGCAACAGACATAAATAGATATTCAAAAGACTTCCCATGGTTTATAAAAAGGAAAACACTAGCAGGCACAAATATCGATCTCTTGGAGACAGACAGACAGACAGTCAGGACAATTTACATTGAGATTAAGAACTAACATAAGAATAAAGCACTGGTCAAAAAATTGTGGTAGAAAAATTGGGGAGATTGTGAAGTGATAAATTCCATGTTTTACATCTCAGAGTCCTGAAAGAAGTGATAATAGATGCATTGGTTATCATCTCATAAAGTTTAATGGACTTTTCCAGTCCAGTGAATTACAAGGTAACAAATGTGAGATTGAACAGAACCTACTCTGCTGAATTTCTTCAGGATACAACATGTAGAATAAGACTCAAAATGCTGGAGTAACTCAGCGGAACAGGCAAAGTCTCTGGATAGAAGGAATGGGTGACGTTTCGGAACAAGACCATTCTTCAGTCTATCTAGAGATGCTGCCTGGTCCACTGAGCTACTCCAGCATTTTGTGCCTATCTTCAGTGTAAACTAGCATCTACAATTCATTCCTACACATGTAGAATGAGTAACCAGAGCATGTGATGCATTCAGGTTTTTAGAAGGCATTCATTATAGTCTTCCTGGACAGGATTGGATCACAAAGATTTTGGACCTGGACTGACCTGGATTGAAAATTAGTTATCAGACACAAAACAAAGAGGATGAATAAACAAAGTGGCTGGGTGTGACTCGGGGATTTCACATTGCTCAGACTGCAAACTTTTCACAATCTATAACAAAGATTTAACTGAGAGAGAAAGTGTATTATTTTCAAATTTGTCTGTGACACTAAATTATGTGAGTGAACAGAATGTAAATTACTTCACAGGGACATGGACCAGATTGGGGAGTGGGTGAGGGCATGGAATTGGAAAATTCAAAGATGTGCTTGTACATGTCACTGAAGGCCAACATCTAGACACAGCAAGCAATTAAAAAAACAATAGTTTTAGCATTTATTATAAAAGAGTTTGAATGACAGAAATAACAACGTTTTATGTCAATGGTTATGGACCTTCATAAGACTGCACCTGGAGAACAGTGTGCAGTTTTTGTCTTCTTACCAAGGACAATGTATTTGCCATAAAGGAGGTGGACCAAATATTCACTCAAAGGATTCTTGGTAAGACCTGAGGAACCGAGTAGATTGGAACTGTATTTTCTAGTTTAGAAGAATAAGAGGAAATCTAATTGAAACTTACAATATTCTTAAAACGGGGTTGACAGGCTAAATATATATGGAGGATATTCCCTCTGCCGGAGGAATTCAGTACCTAAGGACAGTTTCAGAATAAGGATTAGGGCAAGGGATTGTGATGAAAGAAATTGCTTCACTCAGAGGCTGGTGAACCTTTGGAGTTTTCTGTCGGAGATCTCAAGTTCTGGTATTTATTGAAAACGCTGATAACTTTTGTTTATATTAAGGCAATCAAGCAATACGGGATAATATTGGAAAGTGATGTTGAAGTAGATCAGTCATGGGGTGGGAGATTGCAACCATTGCGTGGTCCGCCCTGTTTCGACGAATGCAAGCAACCTGGTGTGCACAATCAAATAAGATCAAATAGAACAAGTTGTCAAAGAAACATAGAAAATAGGTGCAGGAGTAGGCCATTCGGCCCTTCGAGCCTGCACCGCCATTCAATATGATCATGACTGATCATCCAACTCAGTATCCCGTACCTGCCTTCTCTCCATACCCCCTGATCCCTTTAGCCACAAGGGCCACATCTAACTCCCTCTTAAATATAGCCAATGAACTGGCCTCAACTACCTTCTGTGGCAGAGAGTTCCAGAGATTCACCACTCTCTATGTGAAAAAAAATATTCTCATCTCGGTCCTAAAGGATTTCCCCTCTATCCTTAAGCTGTGACCCCTTGTTCTGGACTTCCCCAACATCGGGAACAATCTTCCTGCATCTAGCCTGTCCAACCCCATAAGAATTTTGTAAGTTTCTATAAAATCCCCCCTCAATCTCCTAAATTCTAGCTAGTACAAGCCGAGTCTATCCAGTCTTTCTTCATATGAAAGTCCTGACATCCCAGGAATCAGTCTGGTGAACCTTCTCTGCACTCCCTCTATGGCAATAATGTCTTTCCTCAGATTTGGAGACCAAAACTGCACGCAATACTCCAGGTGTGGTCTGACCAAGACCCTGTACAACTGCAGTAGAACCTCCCTGCTCCTATACTTAAATCCTTTTGCTATGAATGCTAACATACCATTCGCTTTCTTCACTGCCTGCTGCACCTGCATGCCTACTTTCAATGACTGGTGTACCACGACACCCAGGTCTCGTTGCATCTCCCCTTTTCATAATTGTCCTGCAACTTTAGACTGTGCACGCCATACGCAATAAGAAGAAGAAGAAGCAGAAGAAGAAGGAGAAGAAGAAGAAGTTCAGTCGTGATAGGAATGAATAGTACAGCAGGTTTAATGGACTGGATAGTCTACTCCGTTCCAGTTTCTTTCTTTCTAATCTTCTGACTAAGCGGCAACAGGATTAACTGAGGCATGACTAAATTCCTTAGACTAATATTACAGATGCGGTGAATGACAACGTGTGCGTATCGTTAATCCTCGCAAGGCAAAACGTTGAGGCAACTGAAAGTATTACACAAACATGTGTAGTGTCAACTGCAGAACAGTCTACAACAGGAAAAACAAGCGATTGAAAGAAAAACAAGCTGGATCATGAAGCTTTAGTTCATGTTTACTTCATTCTCCCTTTCTATTCTCAGAAGTTTCTGCAACCCCTCAGGTGACCCAAGTCCCTGTGTATTGGGCCCTCGGGCAATCACCAGCCAAACAAGTCAAACTGCAAAGCTGCCCGCTGACAGGCAGAAAGTTTATTGTTGTTTGCTCCCTCGACAGCCTTTGGGGATCAGGTTGACTGACGGGCTGCGGGCAGCAAGAGGCGCAAGGCCTCCGGACTCAACTTTCCGCTGGGCAGCGAGGCTGTCGCGGCCCAGACCCTGGTCCCTCAACCCGGCCCCGGCCCCGACCCTCAACCCGGCCCCGACCCTGGTCCCTCAACCCGGCCCCGACCCTCAACCCGGCCCCGACCCTGGTCCCTCAACCCGACCCTGGTCCCTCAACCCGGCCCCGACCCAGACCCTGGTCCCTCAACCCGGCCCCGACCCTCAACCCGGCCCCGACCCAGGTCCCTCAACCCGGCCCCGACCCAGACCCAGGTCCCTCAACCCGGCCCCGACCCTCAACCCGACCCAGACCCTGGTCCCTCAACCCGACCCTGGTCCCTCAACCCGGCCCCGACCCTCAACCCGACCTAGACCCAGACCCCGGCCCCGACCCTCAACCCGCCGCGGCGGCCGTTCACCCAGCGCCAGAGCCGAGCTCCAGCCCGGCCTCCTGCCTCCCACCCGGACTCCGACCCGGCCTCGGCTGATGCAGAAGCCTCGGGGTTTCCCTGACTCCCGGGCTGGGGACGCGAGTCCAGAGGCCCCGCACTCACCTTCAGCTGCTGCGGCGGCGGCCTCACATCTCCCCCGTCTTCTGATGCCGCCAGGCACCGAGCCCAACCCAGGCCGCGCCGCGCCGACTCACTGAGCCGCTGTCATAGCGCTACCTCCGCCTCGCTTACTCCTCCCTCCCTCCCTCCCACACGCTCACTACCTGTGCACTGTCTGCTCAGCGTGTGCACTGTCTGCTCAGCGTGTGCGCTGTCCAATGCCTTCAGTGCACCCAAAACACAGGCTGTGCTGAACACACACATTGCACAAGATACAATGTGTGTAGCATGTGCATAATATATCCACATTAGATGATAAATGTGCAACATTTGCACAGTATGTGGACATTATATGAACAGTTCACAATATTTATAGTATATATTATACACATTTGTAAATATAGAAACAGCAATATTTACACAATATACACAAATAAACAACACTGACAAAATATATTATGTTTGATTCTACCTTGTATATTTTGATAGTGTAGGACGCCTAATACACATGACATACATGATACATCTGCGATTGAAACATGACTATTGTCTATGATACATCCACAAGTATAAACTGCACATTATATAGATATTGCAATCTAGTTCAAGTTCAAGTGAGTTTATTGTCATGTGTCCCTGTATAGGACAATGAAATTCTTGCTTTGCTTAAGCACACAGAAAATAGTAGGCATTTACTACAAAACAGATAAATGTGTCCATATACCATGATATAAATATATACACACATGAATAAATAAACGGGTAGTGCAAATAACAGAAAGTGGTTGCTAATAATCAGAGTTTTGTCCGAGCCAGGTTTAATAGCCTGATGGCTGAGGGGAAGTAGCTATTCCTGAACCTGGTTGTTGCAGTCTTCAGGCTCCTGTACCTTCTACCTGAAGGTAGCAGGGAGATGAGTGTGTGGCCAGGATGGTGTGGGTCTTTGATGATACTGCCAGCCTTTTTGAGGCAGCGACTGCGATAAATCCTCTCGATGGAAGGAAGGTCAGAGCCGATGATGGACTGGGCAGTGTTTACTACTTTTTGTAGTCTTTTCCTCTCCAGGGCGCTCAAATTGCCGAACCAAGCCACGATGCAACCGGTCAGCATGCTCTCGACTGTGCACCTGTAGAAGTTAGAGAGAGTCTTCCTTGACAATCCGACTCTCCGTAATCTTCTCAGGAAGTAGAGGCGCTGATGAGCTTTTTTGATAATTGCGTTAGTGTTCTCGGACCAGGAAAGTTCTTCAGAGATGTGCACGCCCAGGAATTTGAACTTCTTGACCCTTTCAACCATCGACCCGTTGATATAAATGGGGCTGTGGGTCCCATATACATGTATACACAATCATTATTCATACATGGATTCCATATTATTTTTGACACAACTAAGACCTAATTGAGATACACAGGCACTTTGGGTAGCAGAGTATTTTTGCTTGCTACACTAAAGAATATAACCTCAAACACATAAACAATCACAATCAGCTCCTTTTGAGCACTGGTCCATTTGTTGTCAAATTTTTCTGGATCCCCCATCTGTATGATGTGCATGCAGTTTGAAGTCACAGTATCTACACATAAGCAGCCTTTAAAAGATCTGAGGCTTGTTTTTATATAAATTAAACTTGGATGGGACAGAATCTACATTAAAAGACCTGCGAACATTGAATATAAAAAATGGAATGCTGACTTCTGGCAGAAACCTGAAGAAAGGACCGGCATCCATCATCTGCATGGGAGTGGCATCCAAGCCTTGGTTTGTAATAAATGCCCCAGGACATATTGGAAAAAAAGTCTGATAAAATCAAGAGTGATGCTTACATCCTAAGCATAGATGCTAATCAGACACACCCAGTAATATGTGTGTGTGTCCAAGTGACTGAGCAATTGAAGTTTGATGGATAGTGAAATTAAGTTCATCCAGTTTAAATTGAAATTGTTTACTTTGAATTCAGAAATACATCAGTTACTGCAGTTCAGAGCTTTCTGTGCATTAGCTTTACCTGCACAGAAGTTTTTGTCAAGCTCGAAGGACGCATACATTTAATGGATTAATGTTATTGGGTATGGTTTTAAATGATCTTTTTAATTTTGGAGATACCTTTTCACACAAATGGTGGTGGGTGTATGGAACAAGCTGCCAGAGGAGGTAGTTGATACTGTGACTATCCCAATATTTATGAAACACTTAGACAGGTACATGGATAGGACAGGTTTGGAGGGATATGGACAAAACACAGGCAGGTGGGACTAAGGTAGACACAAAATGCTGGAGTTACTCAGCGGGTCAGGCAGCATCGCTGGAGAGAGTGAATGGGTGACATTTCGGGTCGAGACCCTTCTTCAGACTGATGTCAGGGGAGGGGGTGGGTCAAAGATAGAATGTAGTCAGTGACAGTAAGACTAGTGGGAGAACTGGGAAGGGGATAGAGAGAGAACGTAAGGGCTATCTGAAGTTAGAGAAGTCAATGTTCATACCGCTGGGGTGTAAACTACCCAAGCGAAATATGAGGTGCTGTTCCTCCAATTTGCGCTGGGTCTCACTCTGACAATGGAGGAGGCTCAGGACAGAAACATCAGATTGGGAATGGGAGGGGGAGTTGAAGTGCTGAACCACCAGGAGATCAGGTATGTTAAGACAGATTGAGTGGAGGTGTTCTACAAAACAATCGCCGAGCCTGCGCTTAGTCTCGCCGATGTAGAGAAATTGACACCTGGAACAGTGGATACAGTACATGAGGCTGGAGGAGGTGCAAGTGAACCTCTGCCTCACCTGGAAAGACTGTTTGGGTCCTTGGATGGAGTTGAGGGGGGAGGTAAAGGGACAGGTGTTGCATCTTCTGCAGTTGCAGGGGAAAGTACATGGGGAGGGGGTGGTTTGGTTCGGAAGGGGCGAGTTGACAAGGGAGTTTCGGGGGGAACGGTCTTTGCAGAAAGCAGAAAGGGGTAGAGATGGGAAGATGTGGTCAGTATTGGGATCCCGTTGACTAATGTGGCTGGGACATGTTGGCTGGTGTGAGCAAGTTGGGCCGAAGGGCCTGTTTCCACACTGTATCATTCTATGACTCTATGAAATAATGCTGTATGAAATTTTGAAACTCAAAAACTTAAAACCCAGAATAGAGGTAAGTGGAAATGTGTGTAAGGCCTTGATGATGTTGAAGCAAATGAATACGTTCAGGCACATATGCATGCCCACTGCCATCTCCTTGCTGGCTGTTCACCCATTCTCTGCAAAGCTTTTTTAAATCATTAATCCTCCTTCTCTCCGATTCCCCTCTCCTTCGCTGTTAATGTTAGAAAGGAGGCACCCAAATTCTGCACTCTGCATGGTGGTACATTCAGTATTTTGAATCATAATAGAATTTAAAAAAATTATGCTTAAGGTGTTGGCTAAGAAAGATATAGGCGGGCAAGTTGCTGAGGCGTTGAGATGATGGGTATCTTCCAATATTCAGGAAGCAGTGGGGATCAAAGGTACTAGAGGAGCTCCTCTATAATCTTTGGTGGGGATATGTTGTGGTTGCACACGCCGTTGGAAAGTTGCAGGAACCAATACTCGGGGAGGCTGCAGCGCGGAGGACGTTAAAGAAACGAACACTGGAGGACGACAGGCGGGCATGGCGGCGGGCAAGTGGTGTCGAGGTCAGTCGGTGAAAGGATTCAGGTCGAAGACAGGTTCTAGCTCGGTCTCGGTAACGCTTCCTGCACCTGGGCGGGAGCAGCAAGTGTCGCCGCCTGGGCAACGAGCGGGGAGACCGTGGGGGCGGAGAGCGAGCTGAGGGAGGGAGAGGATCGCCTGGACATTAGTCGCCGGGTGATGGTGGAGGACATCGCTCTTCAGTATCTACCATTCATTCAATACGACGCAGGAGGCGAGCGGGTAACTGAATCGACGAAAGACACCTCATTTAAAACAATGTTACGCGGTGCAAATCAATATTTCATTCAGTAGTTTTCGCGACAGACTTTCTCGCAGCTCCTGCAAAGATATGTTGTATTAGCTTGCAGAAAGCAGTTGTTTTCTTGGTACCACTGTTGAAGAGGCATTGACCACTAAATATTACATGCAATACCTCTCTAACAAGAAGGCAGAAACGCATTAAAATAAATGCTTTACTCTGCGCCAAGTTTTCTAGGTACTTAGGGTCTCTGAAGATTTGGTGATAACTGTTTGTACTTCTCCAGGGTCTGTGTTTAGTTGTGATGTTCTTGTGTTGCAAAGTCATTGATATATCCTCCACAGTTCGACCCTTGCCTGAGCTTCCGACCCTCGCCTCCAATATTTTTCTTTGTCTCAAGCAAGATGTTGTGGTCTTTTCAAAGTAACCACCTTCATCCAATGTGGAATGCCTTTATTCAATATGGCTTGAGGTGTGATATCAGTTTAGTCACTGCTGCCATGCTTGCGCTCAGTCTGCCAAGTACTCCTGGATCTTGCTAACCATTTAAAGTCCCCTTCCCATTCCCACACTTACCTTTCTGTCCAAAGCCACCTCCATTGCAAGAGTGAGGCCACGCACAAACTGGAGGACCAGCACCATGTATTCCATTTTACGACCTGCTTACAACCCAATGGTATGAGCACTGAATTTGCCAATTTTAGGTTGCCTCTAAATAACCTTCCCCCCCCCCCCCCCCCTCCCCACTCTCCTCCACCTGCCAGAATTGTCCTTGTCCTCGACTTCTCTTTTGACTCCTCTCACTTTGTCTAAGCTAAAGGTGTGGGCATGGGCACTCTCGTGGGCCCTAGCTTTGCCTGCCTTTTTGTCAGTTGCGTTGAATAGTCCTTGTTTCAGGCATACATTGGCACCATCCACCAACTATTTATCTGCTACATCGATGACTGCATCAGGGCTGCCCCCTGCACCCATGCAGAACTCGTTGATTTCACTGACGTCACCACTAACATCCACCGTGCACTCAAGTTCACCTGACTCTGAAAATGAGGCTTTCCTTTGCAGGACATCTGAGATATGAAGTATGAGGATGAGATATGAGATAAAAGGATGTTGCCAGGACTCGAGGGCCTAAGCTATAGGGAGAGGTTGAGCATGCTAGGACTTTATTCCTTGGAGAACAGCAGGGTGAGGGGTGATCTTACAGAGGTGTACAAGATCATGAGTGGGATGGATTGGGTGCACAGTCTTTTGTTCAGAGTGGGGGAATCGAGAAACAGAGGACATATGTTTAAGATGAGGGAGGAAACATTCAATGGGAACTCGGGTGGGGCGGGGGGGGTAAGGTAGTTGAGGCAGGTACTGTCATGGCGTTTAAGAGATATTAGCTCAGGTTCATTGATAGGATAGGCTTAGAGGGTTATGGGCCAAGTACCCTCTAAGCCCATGTCTCCTCTGTGCCCCGTGATTCCTCTCTCGCTTCCCCTCCCACCAGATGTAACAAGAATAGAGTTTCCCTGGTCCTCGCCTTTCACTCAACTAGCCTCTACATCCAACACATCATTCAGTCAGTCATGATCTTTAAATCTTAGTCAGAAACTTGCAAAACCAACATTGCCCGTAAGTGTGCAAAATACAGCAGTAATAGCAAGCGTAGTGACATAATTACAAATGCAAAGCTTCATTGCATAATATCTAACTGGTGATATGGATGATCTACAGGGCTTGAAATTAGCAGTTGCCCGGGTGCCACTGGCCACTCAAAGCGCCGCCGGGCAACCTAAACACCGAGTAATTTTGCCCGGCTTGGCAACCAGATACTGGTTTGTACTGAAGATAGACACAAAAAACTGGAGCACCGCTTGGCCCCGCAACTTGCTGTTGGCTGGCGGAGGAGGGAGGCGGTGGCGAGGAGTTCCCAATGGCCAAGGCAGCGGGGCGATGTTGTCCGAGGAGCGCTGACCTTCCTTCCTCCCCACCTTGCCCCCCTTCTCCCTCTTGTACGCCCCCTCCACACACCCCCCCCCCCTTATCCTGGGACCCCCTCCTCTCCATCCCGCACTGATCCCCATTCCTGCCTCTATTCAGTCCTCACTGACATCCCCTGCGCTCCCCTCCCCATCTCCCCCCCCCCCCCAATCTATTCATCCTGCGCTGATCAACCTATCCACCTCGCATTGATTCTCCTGCCACCCCCCCCCCCATCCATCCTACCCTGGTTCCCCAATTCACCCTGTACTTACCCTTTTCCCATCCATCCTGCACTTCTCCTCCATCCATCCTGTACTGATCCCCCATCCATCCTGTACTAATCCATGCATTCATCCCGTACTGACTCACCCTCCATTTACCCTGCACCTTCCCCTCATTCATCCTGCAGTGATCCCCCATTCATCCTGCACAGACCCTCCGATCCACACTGTACTGACCCCCCCCCCCCCATTCAGCCAGTGCTAATTCCCCCCCCCCCCCCCCCCCCATCCATCCTGTACTGATCCTCACATTCAAGAAGAATGGGGGGAACAGTCTGAAGAAGGGTCTCGGCCCGAAACCTTGCCCACTTCCTTCGCTCCATAGATGCTGCCTCACCTGCTGAGTTTCTCCAGCACTTTTGTCTACCCCCATCCATCCCGTACTGAACCCCCCCATTCAACACCACTGACATCCCCCCGTGCTCTCCCCTCACAATTTTACCTACTCCAACCAACACGTACTAATTCACCTGCCTCAATCCATCCATTCTGCACCGACTGCCTTCTAACCCCCCCCCCTCCCCACCCACCATCTATCCACCCCGCACTGATTCACACACACCCCCCTCCCTGACCCTATTGTCCTGGGAATGTTTTCAGAGCGAACATTGACTATGTTTGATAACGGAATGCAATCAAATGTGTTTTAATTCCCAAAATTATTATTTGTTTTAATCCATAAAGGTGGATTAATTAAATTGTGAACACATGGAACATTAAAACCGCAGTGTTAGATTGTCACTGCTGCCGTTGACACGTTATTACAGAATTCATTTTAATGGCAAATCAATGCTCTTAATATGGAGAATCAGTACTGTAGTTATTTAATGAGCAACATTCACAACTATACGTACGCATATATGTTACCATGCTCCAGGATTTATTGACACAGGTTGATCATACGCTGAATAATCCAACCACATTTTTGTTTGGAAGTGGAAAGAACTAATAGAAATTGCATTAATTGCAATGTGTAAAAAGAGTTGAGATACTGTCTTATAATTTTGCTGCATGTCATTGTGGGATATATCATGTCTTGATTGGTGAATATGTTTAGTTTGTGACTTTATTGGAAGCGGAAATAATTTGTTGAGTATAATTCCGACTGGTAACTACACACTTCGTCCGAGCACATTATCGCACGCGTCATGCAAGCCATCTTAAATGACCACCTAAACTGTCATTTGGCAACCTAAAAAGCTGCCAAGGTTGCCCGGCTGGCAACAGGGAAAAAAAATTAAGCGAGAGCCCTGATCTAGCTGATTTTCTTTTTATTTCAGTTCTTACTGGATGCCGCATGCATGCGTTAATGAGAGATCACACCTGTGGAATATCGTTATTGAAGAAAGCGTGTCCAATCAGACAGTTTGCTGCAGTGAAGTATGATATTCTTTAGATTTATTAAAACATTTAATTTTGTATTGGGTGTTTTTAGATGTACAGGTGCACAACCTTTTATCCGAAGTTCCGGAAACCGAAAAGCTCCGAAAACCGGACATTTTTTCCAGGATGTCGTCTGCACACCAAAGCTCGCGTTTGGCGCCAAACTTGACCCGAAACGACCCACGGTCAACCCAGGTCTGTACTACTGTAGCGGCTGCCTCCGGACGCCCGCAGCCACAGCTCCGCGATGTTGGGAGTCGGCGGCCACAGCGCTCCGGAGCTTACTGCACGGCGACCCGGTAAGGCATTGCCCGCTCCCCGCCTCTCCAACCAGGTAGGGGACTAAGAATTAAAGTTTCCCCCTTCCCCCCCCCCCCCCCCCCCCACCACATAAAATCCGTCCAAACTAACTGACTAACATTTAAGCAATGATTTACAATGATTCCCCGGTCTCCGGGGAGGAGGCAGCCGCTCCAGACTTTTCAAGCCGCCCGCGCTACCTACCTAATCTACGCTAAAAATCTTCCATTACGAAATCCGAAAAATTCCGAAATCCGAGAAGTGTCCGGTCCCAAGGCTTTCGGATAAAAGGTTGTGTACCTGTATTATTAATCTTCATATGAGGCTTTTATCCACCATTAATGGTATAAGGTTATGAGGTTAATGAAGTACATTTTATCTCACAGATGTTTTTTGAGTCTCCTTCACTCCTGTCATTCAACGAGATCATGCCTAATCAGTAACTCCAAATACCTACCGTTTTCCACGACCTATAATATCTTGGCTCAACAAAAGTCATTCAAGCTCAGATTTAAATTCCGTAGATTGATTTAGCCTCAACTGCCAGGCGGGGAACAGAATCCTCAGTTTCTATCCCCTCTGGAGGTAATGTAGATGTCTGATGGACATAAAATACACACAGTACTGGAGGAACTCAACTGGTCAGACGGCATCCGTGGAGGGAAATGGACAGAAAGCTTTTCAGGGTGAGGGTCTTCTTCAGTTATCTGTAGAAAGAGACGAGGGGCGATGATGTGCAAGAGTTGGCTTGATTTTTAGCAAGCTCTTTTTTTATCAGGTAGTTTGACATGTCATTCCTGTTGATAAAGTCGAACTGCACGAGTCGCCCTCCAATTTTTGCGTTTTCCTTTATTGTATAATTGAAGATTTTTATTTCCCTTGCATTGTGAGGGCAGCTTTTGTTGTGGAATTTATTAATAATCTGACCCTGAAACTGTCAGCTGAGGCACAGTTGCTGGCACTGAAGCTTTGAATCAGTAGTTGTGGGTTCAAGTTTTCTACATTCAAAAAGAAATGAGGACACAAATCCAAACTGGAATTTCTGTGTGTTGGATCCAACTTTAAGCTAAGGCCCCGTTATCCTCGCAACTGTATGTAAAAGATTCCATGAAACTATTTTGAAGAATAAAGGAGCTTCAATTAATTTTATTGGTTCTTCCTGAAGCAAAAACAATTTTTATTTTTTGTAATTTTTATTTTTTTTGTCCAGAAAAATCAAATGTTATTCATTGGCTTCTAGCACATTGTGAGGAAAGATACAAAATGCTGGAGTCATGTAGCATCTCTGGAGATCATAGATAGGTGATCAGGGCCCTTTTTTAGACACTGAAGAAAACCAGCATTTTTTTTCCTTTTTTGTTTCTTTTTTAAAAATGGTTCAGAATATCCTATGAAAAATGATAAAGCATTGCATAATATTTTGCTTATTCATTCTGATATTACAGAGCTTCCAAAAAAGTACAGACTGATCCAAAGAGAGAAAGCAACAAGCCTAAAGTTGAGAAAAAGACCAATTCCTGCAGGAATAGAACACGTCGTTTGACAGCCTTGGAACCGATTGATGATGTTTACCAGGTCCAGTATTATCCAAAGCCAGTGTTTGACATTGAGACAGCGATTGACTCTCTGAAGAAGTTTCAGCAGTTAGATTTTACATACCCAAAGCAGCCTGTTTACATCGATTTGCAGCTTGACATGAAATTGGAAAAAAAGGTGATGTTTGCACAAGTACCTGCGTTATTTTCTTTACTAAAAGTATGATGTTATAGAAAGCTTTAAGACACGGATTGCCTAAATTACTGGGTTTTTTAAAGATGCTTTCAAGAGGAATTGATGTTTCTCCAAGTGTTTTTATGGAATCTCTATCATATCATATATATCATATCTATTAAAACTGTATGTGTGTGGGTGTATGTCATTTTGCCTTTGAAACGCATGTCCTCGAAAACCAGACACAAAAAAGCGGAGATTTTTACATATTTCGGGAGGGATTTAACTTATGATTTCAGAAATCCAATCCTCTCTAGATTTGGTCAATTATTTCCCCAGATTTTGAATAAAATTGTTCACAAAACATCAGAAAAATTTAAAACCAAACTGCTGCATGAGTCACAGTGGCACCTCACAGATCCAATCACAATGGATCTCATTTATATATATGACATCACAATGGGACAGGGCTGGGAGATTAGAACCTACACATGGTCCCACTAAAACCAACCTGCTTCATGAGTCACAGTGTCATCTCACAGATGTATAATCACATCACAATGGGACGGGTGGGAGATCTCTCCCCCTCCCTGACATTTAAAGAAATATTAAGGTTGCCCAGCTGCTGACCTCACAATGCCTTTGCACCTGGCCCAACTGCCCCCTGACAGTTTAAAAAAATGTTTTTGCTGTCTTCATTGACAGCTTAGATCGGACCCGCTGTGTGTGTGGGGGGGGGGGTCCTTCCCTGAATTCCATTGAGCTACCGACAGCTTTCGTGCATGAGACGCGGACGCTTCATTTCCAGAACATTCTGAACGTGTGACGCACGGTTGCATTTCGCTCTCTCTGTCTCTCTCTCCCCCCAGTCAGTTC